>NW_025814834.1:68872291-69067291 GCF_022079265.1 Lynx rufus
ACTCTTTAAAATAATTGTTATTTGGTTTGAATAAATTGAAAAAAATTAAAAAATTAAATTTAAAGGCCTGGAAGGACATAAACCAGGCATTTCAGTGGCATAGAAAATAGTACATGACTTTTAGTATAAACCTTGGAGATTAACAATAATTAATTCAGAACATGGGACAAGACAATGTACAGATAATAGCATGTAATTACAAACAGCAAAACTTAAAAAAAAGACTAATGTCAAAGCTGATGGATAACAGTTTCTGAATCCCCAAGACAGACCAATAGGTGAGTTACCACTGTGATGCACATTCACTGTTCAAAAGAGAATTCAGAGTGGTGACATACCTCTAACCCTGGAGGAAATAAATCAAAGGCTTGAAAGTCTCCAGGGACCAAAGGCTTGAAAGTCTCTGGGGACCAGCTGGTCCTACAGGCTTTCCATAGACATTTCATTAATTTTCTTTTCCCAAATCACTCTGTCTCCAGATGAAGTAATAGTGCTGAAGACTGTTGTTATCTGAAATGCTCTAATAATAATAATATTAATAAATAATAACAATAATTCACATACTAATTATAGTAACATATGAATGTAATGTAAACATTCATATGATCCATTATTCTTCAAAAACAGCAATCCCCTGTGGAATTATAAATAATATATATTTTTTTTAAATTTTTGCACAGTTAAAGCTTTCTGAATTTTACAAATTTTACAGAAATGTTCAACATGGGAAAATTTAGAAAGATAATTTAGATAGTAAGAGAATTCTAGAGAAATGTATATGAGGTGTGGGGCGGGGGAGCGGAGGGGAGCTGAGCCTTGAGACCGCAAGAGTGTAAAGGCCTTGTAAAGCTAGAGACAGTGGTCTTATCTTTTCCCCTGGAGAGATTAATACATTCTAGAGAGAGTAAAAACATCCTTCCCAAACAGCAAAGCACTCAGTTTTGTTTGTTTTCTGGGGTTTTCACCTACAATATAGACTAGATATGTAGAATAACTTGAAGGTCTCATTGCTTCATCCCAAGGTTAAGAAATCAGGGCTCTGGGAAACTACACGCTTATTTGCTGTGTGTAATAATGGTCTTCTACCACCATGAAAACCTTATATGTGCATTCGGGCTAATAAAGGAAAAGAATAGTAAGGGCCAAAAAGTTTCCAATTTTGTTGAGAATTATAGACCTATAGATTCAAAATGCTCAACAAAGACGAAGCACAAGAGACATGAATAAAACTACACTGAAACAGGGGCACCTGGGTTGCTCAGTCAGTTAAGTGTCCAATTCTTGACTTCAGCTCAGGTCAAGATCTCAGGGATTGTGAGTTCGAGCCCTGCATTGGGTTCTCTGCTGACAACACGAAGCCTGCTTGGGATTCTCTCTCTCTCCCTTTTTCTCTCAAAAGACATAAATAAACATTAAAAACAAGCAAAAGCCCCCCAAAACTACAGTGTTTGAAATGCAGTTAATTAAATAGCTTGAAACACATTAAAGAGAGAAGTCTTAAAATTCACCACAGGAAAAAGACAGCATATACAGAGGAACAAAGGTCAGAATGACAGCCGATTTCTTGGTGAAAATAATGCAATCTTGAAGACAGTAGATAATTATCGTTGAAGTACTGAAAAAAAAAAAAGATGTGTCAAAGTAGAAATCTATACTCCGTGAAAATATCTTTCACAAATAGAGAGGAAACAAAGAAGTTTCTTAGACATTCAAAAGCTGAAAAAAATTAATCACCAACAAACCTGAATTACAAAGAAAATTGAAATTCCTCAGGCATGATGAAAATGATACTAGCTGGAAATCTGGGTATACACAAAGGAATGAAGAACGCCAAAATGGTTAACATGTGTAAATATGAAAGACGTTGTTTTATAATTTTTCAATCTTTTAAAATTATATTTTAAAATGATCTTTTTTAAAGTTATCTTTTAAAAGATAACTCACTTGTTAAGAGCAAAGTAAAGTACAATATATTTTTGCTTTTATAACATATTTAGGAATAAAATGTATGATAATGGCACAAAGACCAGAAAGACAGAATGTGAAGTGTAATATTACTTCAAGGTAAATTGTGGTGAGTTAAAGAATATATTTTGTACTCTAAAGCAACCCTTTTAAAAAGGAAAAAAAAAGAGTTGTAGCTAATAAGTCAACAAAGGAACATATATTGGAACAGTTTTTTTTTTAATTTTTTTAAAAACCCTCAATCCAAAAGAAGGGAGAATATAAGGAAAAGGGTAATAAGTCACTCAAGATTTGAAAGTTATCCAGGACCACAGGAGCTGACTTGTTCTAGGACAATTTAGAAGACATTTTTCCTATGTCTTACAATATTGCAATCCTTGATCCAACTATGAATCTTTGATCTGTAGTGAAATCAATGATCAATAATCATATTACCAGAACCTTATCTCAAATGTGAAGAAGCTTGAATTACTGCAGTATAAAATACCTCTTCCCAAACTGAAATACATTCTATGGGAAACTGTTCAACTATCTGTCTGTATGTAACAAGCTGACTAGGAGGTAGAATCACCAGGGTAAAATCTACTAGAAGAAAGTACATGTTTCAGGGGCGTCTGGGTGGCTCAGTCGGTTGGGCAGGTCACTTCGGCTCAGGTCATGATCTCACGGTCTGTGAGTTCGAGCCCCACTTCGGGCTCTGTGCTGATGGCTCGGAGCCTGGAGCCTGTTTCGGAATCTCTGTCTCCCCCACTCTGACCCTCCCCCGTTCATGCTCTGTCTCTCTCTGTCTCAAAAATAAATAAACGTTAAAAAAATTTAAAAAAAAAAAGAAAGAAAGTACATGTTTCTTGGGGAGCAAGAGCACCACCAGTTCTAGAAGACATTTTTGAGCTGTGCTTTGTGCCTGTCACTGAATCTTCCACGGGGTTACAGAGGAGTTCACTTCACCCTGAGCCTGCCTCCGAACCCACTATCAGCTGTAGATGATACTTGATTGCAAACTCAGTATTCTAGTTAATAACATGACTTTTCCATAGACCTAGGATGATAGATACAGGTTAGGTTCTGAAATAAATCAGAAAAAGGCATCAGAATACAAACCATCAAACCCAGTCACAATGTCCAGGGGAAAGGAACTAAGGAGACAGTATTGGCTAATCTGTGGATTTCGTCCCCCTACTTTTCTCAACACCTCACTAATCTTCTCTGAATTTGCCTTTTTGTGAGAATACAGTGAAACAGTATGACTGGCTAAGAACAGCTCACTTATTTTAGAGTGCTAGTCAAGCAGTCCACCTGTGTGAAATCCTAATTGTTGGACTTTTGCCAAAGTATGTCTTACCCACTCAGTAGCAGCTACATCATACTGCCCTGTCCTCCAGGAACTCTTCTCAGCATCTGGCAGACTGTTGGTAAAAGACAACTGGAACAATACAATTTAGTTAATATAGGGATTAAATCCATGGTCCCTGCCATGATTAGTGTGATGCAATAGCCCGCTGAACTAACCCACTCTTCCTCTTACAGTTTCGTGAAGCAATGGAGTGATAAGGAAAGGACTGGAGTTAGAACAAACTTTGAATGATATGTTTAATTGTCCTCTGCATGACTTTTGTGTATATAATAGATGATCCTTGTTTGGGGGTTTGAGAGTTCAAGTCCAAGTAGGTAACATTTGAGGCAGGGAAGGAGGACTGTTGGAGAATGGAAATAGGTCAATAATTTAATTTGCTAAAAGGAGAAGCATTTGCTAAAAAGAGAATCAGAATCATAACTGTCTACACAGCAGTCACGCTCTCCTTCCTTCTTCCTAGCAGAATCCCAATTTTGTTTGGGTACCCATGATCTCTTTCGGCCACATTCAGGGAAAGCTGGACTCATCCCCAGCCAGAGGGCAAGAATGGTATAGTTTAAGGCAATCATTATGTTCCTATTCTCCTTGCCAGGTATCTCTTTAGAGAGGAGCATATGACACAACTTTGGCCAGAAATTTCAGGGTAAATCTCTTTACAAGGTGGAGGAAGGAGTACTCCTTCATGCTTAAGAAAGACACAGGAAGCAATGTCCCTCTTACTCCGCTATCATTGAGCATAAAGTCCACACATGTAGAGGGTGGAGCCAAAAGACTGTAAAGAAATGGATCCAGGATCGTTCTTTATCCTTCCTGAAGACTGCCCTTCTTAGGGACTTCTTTGTATATAAGTCCTTAGTTTGGGGCCACTGGTATAGGAATTTTCGGATACGTGTAGAAAATATCACTCATTTTTATTATTTAAATTTTAGCTAACATACAGTGCAATATGGGTTTCAAGAGTAGAATTCAGATTCATCACTTACATACAATAAATACGCAGTGCTCATCACAGTAAGCACCCTCCTTAGTACCCATCACCCATCTAGCCCATCTACCACCCACCTCCCTCCGTCGACCCACAGTTTTTTCTCTATCATTAAAAGTCTCTTGTGATCCACTTCCCTTTCTTCTCATGTTCCCTCCCTTCCCATGGTTCATCTGTTTTATTTCTTAAATTCCACATATGAGTGAAATCGTATGGTATTTGTCTTTCTCTGACTGACTCATTTTGCTTAGCATTATACATTCCAGTTCCATAGACCTTCCCTATGATATCATTCTGATACAATTTTTCAGCCCACTTACTTCTCAAAGAAGTAAGTAAACCTAGGAGGTAAAGTGACTTAACCAAGGCCATAAAACTAATTAAGAGCAAAGCCAGGGCTAGACAAGCAATCATCGTGCACTGAGAAACTGCATGCTGAAATCCAAAAATAGTATTGGAATATCAAATTTAGATGCACTCACATACCCATGGCTAATCCATGATTCATAATCATTTTTACCTAAAGAAATTAACGTCACCAATACTTCCTGAGTAATTTGTTGTTATATTTAATCTGTGTATAGTTAGCACACGCTGTTGTTTTACCTGATTTTCTAAAACTTCTTACAAATTCATGCAGTGTTAACATTATGCACCTACAGGGTGATAATTCAAAATATTCAACAATTGATATGACAAGAAATCCATCCAATCCAAACAGACACTGATTGATTATACCCCTTGGACAAGGTATTAGAGGTTCTCTTTTGCCAAAGCTTACCCACTCACTTGCTAAAATAGAAAGATGTCCTGGGTTCACATGGAAGGAGATGGGAGCCAGGGAGCTACACAGAGAGGAGGGTAGTTCAGTCTTTAAAGTCAGTTTGTCTGGGGCGCCAGGGTGGCTCAGTCCGTTTAGCATCTGACTCTTGATTTTGGCTCAGGTCATGATCTCATGGTTCGTGAGCTCAGGCCCTGCATGGGGCTACAAGCTGAGGGTTCAGAGCCTGCTTGGGATTCTCTCTCTCTGCCCCTCCCCCTCCCCCACTCACACAGGAATGTGCTCACTCGCTCTGTCTCTCCCTCTCAAAAATAAATAAACTAAAAAAATCAGTTTGTTTGCACCACTGCATGCTGGCTCACGGTCAGTTTTATGTTCCATAAAACATAGCACCTGATAATCTTGTGTTTTGGTTTTACTCTCTCTTCTGTTTAGAATCTGAATTCTTTAGGAATAAGAATAATATGTAACATTTGTTAGATTTTGTGTGTGTGTGTTTCCAATAATACTTAGTCCCTGGAGGTCCAATAATTAATGAATATTTTCCCCAAATGCTAAAATATGCCAGGAAAAAATTTTCTAGACTCATTCATTCACCCTACTAATTTTTATTAAGTGCTACTAAGTCACAGCTGCAGAACTGGGGGGTGGAGACAGGGAGAAAAGCCAGCTACAGCCTCCTGAAAATCATAAGCTCTACTTAAAAAGTAGTCAGATCTTGGGGTGCCTGGTTGGCATCCAGCTTCGGCTCAGGTCACGATCTCATGGCTCATGAGTTCGAGCCCCACGTCAGGCTGTGTGCTGACCGCTCAGAGCCTGGAGCCTGCTTCGGATTCTGTGTCTCCCTCTCTCGGCCCCTCCGAGAGACACTCACTCTGTCTCTCTCTTTCTCTCTCTCTCTCTCCAAAAATAAATAATAACATGAAAAAAATTTTTAAAAAGTACTCATTTCTTGTCTACCTAAAATCCTGAAAACACAGCTGGGTGTGTAGGAGAGTGTAGGCCTAGGGATACATGGAAGGGCCTTTGGAAAGTATACATTTGGAAGAAACTAGAGTGTTCCTAAATAGTTGCATTTCCTCTCTTTTCAAGGTCACTGTGCATCTCAGCAGGAAACTCTCCATTTTCTTGCTTGCTCCTCACCCTTCTTGCTCTCTCGTATAGTACACAACACGGGGGACCACTACTGCATATTATGTCTTCCTACTTTTCTAACTCCACTGATCCTTTTATTGGCTCCCCTTCTCGTCCTGTAACCCAAAAGACATGTTTTCTGAAATTTAATATAAGCACCTTTCTTTGTGCCTTTTTTCTTTAGCTGACCCACCACCCACTCCGACATCAAATATCAGATTTTACATCCGTCTTAAATCGGTCTCCCATCCTGAACCTCAGCCTTTCCCTCAGTTCCAGATCTTCACTACTATCTTCTTCTCTGACTAGTTTATGCATCCATCCACCGCCTCTGAGCTCACCTTCTGCTTGATTCAACTACCATGACATTGCCACCCTCAGGTCATCCTGTCGTGTTCGTCTTGAATTGGTTTAGATCCCCCTTCACGCCTTCACCGGCACAGTAGAGTGTAACACAGCTGAGATCAGGAGTCAGGTACACCTGGCTTCAAACCTAGTCATCCCCACTCACTAGCCAGGTGAACTTGGGTATGTTAATTAACCTTGGAGTCTCAGTTCCACCAATTATAAAGTAGAGGCAATATTTTCTAGCTGTGGGAACTCAATGAGCTCATGTATATAAAATACTTGATGCACAGCAGGTGTTCCTTTCCTCTTAAAGCCATTTATAAAATCAATTGCACTATCTAAATGATGCTGCCTCATCATTCAAATCTACATTAAACTGTTGGTTTAATTTTTTCTCAATTGAGAGGCTTCATTTCTCTGAGCCTGAAAGAATTTTGTTTATACTCATCTAGTAACATGAACCCCACTTACAAATTTTCGGAATTTTTCTCACAAGCTAGATTTTTGGAGTTTCCAGGTTATCTCTGTCCAACATGGTAGTATTCAAATATTAATTGATGACCATTCACATTTAAAGGTAAATTAGGGGCACCTGGATGGTTCTGTTGGTTAAGGATCCGACTCCTGATTTTGGCTCAGGTCATGATCTCATGGTTCATGAGTTCTAGCCCCACATCAGGCTCTGTGCTGGCAGCCCGGAGCTTGGGATTTTCTGTCTTTCTCTGTCCCTCCTTTCTCTCTCTCCCTCTCTCTCTCTCTCTCTCTCTCTCTCTCAAAAATAAAACATTAAAAAAATAAAGGTAAATTAAATATAATTAGATGCTATTCACTTACTCCAGCCACATTTCAGGTGCTTAATAACTACAGGTTGCTAGTAGCTACCATAATGCCATACAATATCATCTGTTCCAGAATATTTTTATCATCTAAATTTTAAACTCCTTCTTTGATGGCAAAAATGACGTCTCTGCATTTTTTTCAGTTTCGTGTTCTCTGGGGTCCCCTGTACTTGGTGGGCATTTAAAAATACATGTTGTAAACTATTTGTGAATTGATAACATTTGTAAAAAATCAGTACACGAATGATATCCAATGGGTGTTTTTTTTTTAATCTCTATTATTATGTACTATTGGTTGTGAATCAGTAATTGTTGTTTGCTTTGTGTTTACCTTCTGCTGAAGAGGATCATGGGATGGCCTTCTCAGTTTCTTGCCCACAGGGCACCATCTAAGGCGGATCCAGTCTAACCAGGCTGGTTCTGGGACTTTTGAAAGAGAATGGGTGGAAAGAAAGGATATACAACACAGGTATTCAAGAGTAAGTGGAGGATTTTTAGAGGGCAGCAGCTTAGAGGCTGCTGAAGTGTTTGAGGGTAATAAATTGAGAAAGAAAAATGGGAATTTAAAAAAGTATTGCAAGGACCTATGTGCCACCTTCCTTATGTGGAAAAATAGGAAGTAAAGACTTGAGATATTTGAATTACCCATTATTTCATGCACTTTGCTTTTTTAACTACAGTACTATCCTAGGTCTGAATGTATATGGATCACAGTTTTATAAGCATTATAATGATATAACATCACATTACAACTTACTTCTTTGAATGCATGGGTTTTCTATTACATGACTTCTATTTCACATAATATCAAATATTTATGCTCATGCTGGCCATTTATATTAATAAAATAAGTCTAAAATTATATGGGAAAATGCATGACTTCTCCATTTTCACTGCATGACTGGCCATAGACAAATCTAAGAACCAACCTAAAGTTGTATAACCATCTATATATGATATCGGCTAACAGCGGCATTCAGAATTTCCAGAAAAGGAAAGGACTCCCCTCTTAGCAGGCCGACACAGGTGCATTCTCTAAGAGGGGCATGAGGAATAGAGCCCCTTGACTCCTTCTGACATTAATGGGCAATCCCACAGCCAGATCTCTGTGCCCTGCCTTGAGAATTTACCCAGCTGTAAAATTGCATTCTACATAGTTTCATGTGGGAAGATGACGCATGTCACTCCTGGAAACTATCACATGTTCCCTATAAATTATGTCGCTAAACAGCTTTTACCATGGGGTAGTCAGTGTTGGCTTACAGATTTTTTTATCTTCAACATTCTAAGAATGACAAGGAAAGGTATTTTCACTGCTGCAAAATCTATCATCTGAAGGTCAAACAAACACTAAATTACTGTTTCTTTAAGATATTTTTGGTAGTAAGGGTATTGGCATTTTATTTGACCTGATGCTAAATCAATCATTAGCAAGCACTTTGACAACTTCTAACTGAACTGATTACTAGGCTATATACGTTAAATGCCCTACATGGCAACACAAATGTTTCACATGATCAATTTCTCTCTATCTGGCTTTTTCATTTGGGTTTAGGATGATGTTGATCAATGTTATGATTTTCATAGGATCAATTTTCAATTAATGAAATATGGATTCAATTAAAATACATGGTTAAAGCCAAACAATGTGTTCAGACAGTTCATGTTGCTGTGTGTGTCTTCTCTATTATCATGAACTCTATTGAAAGCGCAGGTTGATTTTCACCTTTTTAAAAATATCGTTCTACAGTCATTGTGACAGGACAGACAGCTGTGCTCTTTACACCAAACCAGCATCGTCATTAGCTAGTTGTCTGACTTGTTAACTTTTCTAATGTTCACTTTCACAAATATAAAATGAACATTGTGTTAATTATTCCACAGACTTCCTGTAAGGATGTAACAAAACAATATCTTTAAAAAAAGACTTAACACAGACTCTGCTATATGAGAAGTGTAGTAGGCACTTTTAAAAGTAGGCTTTTAAATCAGCACATATTTAATATATATGGAGCAGATCTGTCAGTCAAACTCATCTTATTCGTTTTCCAATTCCAACTACCTTTCTTCAACTTCACTTGAGTGCTCAATGTTTATAAGCTTTCTACTGTTTTGTTGATCCTTTCCTTTGTTCCTTTAGTTGTATATTCATTATTACTTTGACACACATAAGATGACATTTCAGAGGAAAACATTAAATATAGAAGCAACTCAGATTTGACATCCCATCAGCTTTTGGAAGAACTGTGAAATTCACTTAACTGTTATGATATCACCAAGTCCACAACAAATGGACTTAAAGTGAGAGCTGGCAAGAGGCCAGAAAACTGTCCTCTCAGGAAATAGCAAAGACATCACTCTGCAGGGCAACACCTGCAAGACAATGAGTAGTTGGGATCTATCCTCCGTGGGCCAACTTTCTTTTGGCTTCATGGGAACAAGCACTTGTTTCCTAAGATCTCATGTATTCGTTGCCATTTTCTTCAACTTAAATGCAAATGACAAAACTTGATTCCATCTCACACAGCATTTAATATTCTGAAATTGGGATGAGATGGGTCAGGGTATAGAGGTGGGTAATTATCTGCAAAGGGTATTTATTAAAGAAGCATCCCAAGACACCCCCAAGCCCCAGTAGAGTGCTGGTAGTCTTTCCACACAGAAATTGCTCACATTGAACAATGAATGAGGCAGAACCAAGTGGTACTGACTCACCTTTATCTCCCAGCACCCAGAAAAATATTAAGTACAAAAGAGGCTAATTTAATAAACACTTGATGACTTGAATGTAGTGTTTGTGGGGCAGGCCATATTCTTTGGGTTATTCCTCTTGAGTTCTTAGGCTGGACCCTTAGGCCAATGCCACTCAATTAGGATTGAGATCTTTTGTTCAAGAATTGTCCTGAGGACCTGGGAAAGCCATATTAATTCATGTACATCAGTTTGCTTTCTTAAAACCAAAGCAATTCCAAGACACTTTTTTCCCTTGGCAAACTCTATCCTTGACAAACCATCTACTAGAACTCATCAACTCACAAACTTCCCACTCAACACACACGTACAATTAGAGGATACACAAGGATTTGGCCAAATTAATAGAGTCTCGGTAATATGCTGAGTCAAACTCTGAATCTTGATGTTCAATTTGAGTTAAAACTTTCGATGATTTCTCCTCCTCAATCAGATTTACACTCAATGATGCATCATAAATTATCCTCTGCTTACAGGAAGTCAGATTTTTCCTTTCTCCCCAGTGTTAAACAATCATTTATATCTTTGGTCATTCCTTTCCTGTGGCCTGATAAAATCTCTTTTCTCCAATCTTCCATTCTAGAGTTTCAGGACTCATCTTCAGTATGAAGTCCCATGGCACCTTCTTTAAGAAGGTAGGTTTTTTGTAATCCATCCTTGCCAATGTACACAACACTTCAGAATATTCTGACTGGGATAAATGCTATTTCTTAACAGCCATGGATTAAAAGTTCTTTGAAGGAAGATAACATTTAGGTATTTCCTTTATTTTTACATAACTCCCATAACACCTATCAGAGAATCTAGCACTCTCAGAGCTCAATATGTGTTTGGGAGTTTGAACAGCATTTATAGAGTAGCAAGATTATGTAAGGACAGGCAAGAGGGAAAATGTTTGTACGTACAATCTATACTGAAATTATGCATACTAACTAAAATGGCAAACATCAAGAGAAGTTATGCCCAGCAGCTAAAATGATTGTATCTAAATACCATATGTTTGACTCTTTTTTTTTTTGTCAGTTTTGTCCCACTAGAATGTAAGCTTCATGAGGGCAGAAATTGTAGTTTTTTTGTTCATTGTCTTATCCCCAGTACAGAGAATAGTGCCTGATACATTGCAGGTGCTCAATACATATTTATTGCATGTCTGAAAGCTGTCTTTTCTTGTTGTTTTGTTTTATTTTTGCCTGTATTTCTTTTCTTTTCCTTTTCTCGTTCAATGAATAAATGAATTTAAGGCAGTAATTTGAATTTAAAAGGTATTGCTTCCTTTTGGCTTACTTGATATACATATTCCCTTCATCATCAGAATAAAGTTATTTGAAGCACATCTCACCCAAACTCCAAGCCTTTCTTCCTCACAAGAACTCTCTTGATACAAGAGACTGAAAGAAAAACCTATCAAACAGCAAAGCATATGGATTATCTGTAAACAATTTTGAAAGGGGAAAATGAAAAAAAAGTGATTAGTTTTTATTTGTGTGTGTGTGTGTGTGTGCATTTTTCAATGCTTTCAAATATCTTCTTTATTAATTCCATTTTTTTACACAGCTCAATTCACCCTCAAGAAGGTCAGGATAGGAGGAATATACTTTACCATCATAAAAGCCATATGTGAAAAGCCCACAGCTGATATCATCCTCAATGGGGAAACACTGAGAGCTTTCCCCTTGAGATCAAGAACACGACAGGGATGACCACCCTCACCACTGTTGTTTAACACAGTGTTGGAAGTCCTAGCCTCAGCAATCAGATAACAAAATGAAATAAAGGGCATCCAAATTGGCCAGGAAGAAGTCAAACTTTCACCTTTCACAGATTATATGATACTCTACATGGAAAACCCAAAAGACTCCACCGAAAAGCTGCTAGAACTGATACGTGAATTCAGCAAAGTCGCAGATATAAAATCAATGTACAGAAATTGGTTACACAGCTCAAAGTAATTTAGTAATAAGACCAAGTTAAGAGTGCTTCACTCCCCCTCAGAAGGCCATTTTACTACCATTTCTGAGGACTAGTGCCATTCTGATGAGAAGTAGGTAGAGGAAATCACAACTCTTAGCAGCAAGTAACGCTACACACAAAGAATGAGGAGAAAATGCAGTGGTTCACATCTTTGGGTAGCAAAGCGGGTAATACTTAGTTTGTTGCCCAGGAAATGTAAAGCAATGTTCAGATTCATAGGTTCTCACAGCTACCATTACATACTCTGTTTGGAAAGGATTGCAGATGATATCTAGATACCCAATCACCACCTCGGTTGCTTCACTTGAAGCTTCCAGCTCCTATTAGCAACATCAAAATCTTGGATTAAAAAAATGGAACATTAGGTCATTTGCCAAATTTTTACCGAAAGCAGTAAGCCACTGTAAGTTAGATTCCTTGCAGAAGGGGTGGGGCAGAAACATCAGATCAAATTGATATTCAGGTTGACCTTATCGTTTCCAGTCATCTCAAAACTTTAATTCACTATCAATTGTGTACTTATGTCTTTGTTCATATTTCTCTCATATTATTTTTAATGGAGTACTTTAAATCATAGGTACATACATACTATTTGCAAGCATTTGGAGAGTGTTCATTTCGGCAGCACATATATTAAAAATTGGAATGATGCAGAGAAGATTAGCATCGCCTCTGTGCGAGGACGACACACATATCTGTGAAAGAATTTGGAGAAGAAAATATTTGTGACTATTTTAAAGAGAGGCAGCTAAAAATGAGAAAGCAAAAATGTCCATATACTTTATACATATCAAAATATTTATGTTACGTGGAGTTTTATTTTTATTTTAAAGGGCTTTCGTTTTCTCGCTTATAACCTAGCATGAATATTTGATGAGTCAAGATTCTTGCCCTAAAAATAGGTTATGGTTTTTGTAGGTATGCTTTACGCTTACTTGCATTTATGATAATACATAGTTTTATTTTCTCAAAGAGACATTATTTAAAACTACAATAAAATTTTACCCAATATTTTGATCACGTGCCATGTAATAAGGCTTTTGCATTTCCTATAACATTGTGAATTTAAAATTTTCCCTTTTTTATTAGATACTTTGTAACCTCCTGGTCACCATGTCCTGCCATTTAACATCTGATAAGGTAAAAAGTAGGATTACCATTACCCTAGACTCTCACACAAGCCAGGAACGTTGACTCATCCAATCTCGCATCCAATGCTTAAAACACTTTTACAACATCGCTAAAAGGTAAATCAGTGGAAACATATCTTCTGATGATAACAGCATATCCAAGGCAGCCTCCTATATAATTGAATAACTCTTGCCACTACAAAGTTCTTTACTTTATGGCTAGAAAATAATTGGGGCACCCGCGTGGCTCAGTCGGTTAAGCATCAGACTTTGGCTCAGGTCATATCTCACAGTTCATGAGTTTGAGCCCCCATTGGGCTCCCTGCTGTCAGCACAGAGCCTGCTCAGATCCTCTGTCTCCCCCTCTCTCTGCTTCTCCCCCCTTTCTCCCCCCCTCCCCGCTCAGGGGTGCGCTGGCACTCTCTCAAAAATAAACATAAATATATTTTTTTGATTTTTTTAAAAAAGAAAGTAAGTTATCTTTCTTTGTTGTTTTTTGTTTTGTTCTGCTGTGTTTCTTTTCTTTCCCTTTTCTCATTGAAGGAGATAGCTCTGTATTCATGTGACTTTGGGAAAAGGAAATGGCAAAGTAAAAGACATTTTTATGGCTTTGTTTTTTAAAAGCCTAACACTTTAAAGGTTAGGTCTTGGAGAACATGAAAGGAGAAAGATTTTCCCTCCTACTAAAATATTTCCTAGGATCTGGGGGAGAAGAGCAGAGGGAGAGAACTTATGGCTCCCAAAAGCAGAGACCTGGACCCCCGCTTCCCATGAAGACAACCTGTGAGGCAACCAGGTGCCAAGCAGAGGAGTTGAGTGGTCTGTCAGAAGATAATGCCAGAATCAGCTTCACCCCAGGCTTCCCTGCCTCAAGGTGACAGAAAAATAGCCAAGTATAGTTAAGTTGAAAAAGGCCCTTGTGAACAATGACTATCTCATCAGTTACCTGTATGACAATGGCTGAAAAATGTGTAGCCTCCAGCATTGACATAAGGGCAATTCCTAAGACCCTACAACTGAATAACAGTTTGTGGTGGGGTCCTTAGTTAGATTGAAATTCTTTCCGCTAACTCAGCAAAGCAGAGGGAAAAGGGAAGAAATTATAACAGAAGATGATGAAAACATACTTATTTTTTTGCACATCTGAGTTGTGAACTAAGTTTCATACCCTGATGGATTATATTAAGCTTCTTCCTATGACATGGTTTTCTTCACTGAATGTAGAATGGAGTCTAAACTTTGGCAACCAGAACTGATTATCACCACCATGGTGTGATTTTATGAGTAGAGGTATCCTATAATCTTCTTCGTTCATTATGTTCCCTTGAAAGCAGCCAGAGTTAGTTTTTCTTTGGCAGCCACATCTCAGTGAGGACCCAAACTGCAGCCAACCTAAAACCCAATGTTTCTTTAATCCTATCGCCATTAAAGAATAGATTCTCAGCTATATGTGTACCAACATTTTGGACTTCATATTAATTTCTAATAAATTCACTTATTTTTCTTTCTTTTTCTTTTTTCTTTGGACCTCAAATACAAAAAGTTGTGATGTTAATACTCTTCAACACTTGGCATGTTATTCTTCTTAAACCCTATAATGCCACTCTTTTGTTTTAGTTTAGTTTATTAACTTTACTTTATTCCTGGATTCTCATACGCATGCCCCTCAATAGTCACCTATTCAAATATGTATAACATAAATTCTCAGATAGGTATATATCCTTGACAACTGAATTCATTTGTGTATGGGTATGTGTGAGGTCTTTTAACATCCATATATTTTCTACATATGGCATCGTGTAACCTTACAAATTCAAATGTGTCATTTTAGACGCTCTGACTTAAGGGGTTCCTGATTTGGTCTGAAGTGTATTAGCTATCCCACCTTGCTTTATGTCATCTGAAAACTTGCCAAAAGGGCTTCCTGGCATACCACTGAAGATCTTCCCAAAGGTTAGTATCAATACACTAATCCTCACCCCTCGAGTTTGAATGTCCCATTAGTTACAAATCCACCTAAGCATATTATCATCTGCTCTATGCTATATGTAACGTCATTGGCTTCTGGGCATTTGTAAGAGCCTCAGTTATGTCTACGCAGAGAAATTAGAGCACACAAGCACGGAACTTGTTTGTAGAAAACATTCTCAGGAGTTGAAAATGCTGCTTCTTGGGTTGTGGGTCTTTGCTTTAGGGGGGAGTCCTGGCTGGGTTCCAAAAAGACTGCTTTATGTATCACACCAGCAGGGAAACCTTTTTATTTAATCATCTTAAGCATCTTTCCTGCCTGGGACATAGCCTGGATGACATGGGATCCACAGAGAATGTGTGCATGGAGCAACACAAGGAACTTCCCTCTATTCCCCTGCCTGTCCCACGAAGCTTATCTGCTATAGTAACTTGATAACACTAGAGATAATGCCAGTTTGGTTCATATTTTCTTTGTTCTAGGACTCTGTATCTTTGCCCAATTCCTTTCTTTTGCCTTTCTTGCCCTAAAATTGGCCACAAAACACTACTGAATTCAAGGTTTTCCTGGTTCATCTCACCACATCCCCATCCACAAAGGCACATTCATCTGCACACAAAGAAACACAACTTTAATAGGGCATCAGCGGCTGGATCTTCAAGCTTCTCTGCAGTTAATCGTCCAGCATCGTTCTGTTAATCACCCGAGTATGTATACATTCACCCAAATGGTAAACTCTTCATCAACACTATGGGAAAGAAGACAGAAGCCCTCAGTAGCATTTTGGAACCCCCACAGTTGCCCGGGGCACTATGAGTCTGAGCATGGGTTACAAAGTCTTACTGTGGGGGGGTGGGGAACAGATTCTTCATGCTTTCCCATGTCATCTACATTCTGATTTTGATGAGGAAATGTTGCTTACAAAAGTAAAATCAACTCAATGGAAGACAGTGAATACACAAATGTTTACATGGCAAATGCTGATAGTTATTGATTTTAACTGAAGCAGGCATAGTCATGGTATCAGTCCACACTGGAAAATAATTGGAAAATAATTCTCCTAAAGGTTAGCACATTCCCTATAAATATCACAAAGAAATTTTCTAGGATACCTCATCTAATAATTCTCAAATGACTAAACATAATGAGACTTTGAATCTGGACACGTCACACTTTCCCTTTGATTCTGCCCATCTTTATATGCAGGACTGGATGATTGGCCCTTAACCTGGCTTTGGCCCTTGGAACTTCACCTGCAGGCCCACGATCTTGCCTATGGCTACTGTCCCAGTTGGGGCTCTGATTTTGCCTCAGGCCTCCTGGCTTCGAGCCTGAACTCTGCCCTGTTCTTGCCCTGCAGGTCTTTTGGCATTCCTGGGCTGACTCTGGAAAGAGTCCAGGTTTTCCCCGTTCTGTGGGACACTACGTAGACCATGTTCTTTCTTTCCAGCTGCTAACGTCTTTTTAAGAATTCCATGAAACAGTTTCATTTTCTTCTCTTCCTGTTTCATGTCTGGGAACTAAAAAAAAAGCATTCATGCATTTATTTACTCAATCAAGCAAATATTTACTGAGCAAATTCAATGGCCCCATCACTGTTAGTCACATATGCAGAATATGCCTTAACAGAGCATATGGGTTTTTGCCAAATTAGCTTTTGATACACTAAAAATTGAGTTTATATTCCTTTAAAAATAACTTTAAAGTGCACAGTTGAAAATAAAAGTAAAAATGTTTTAACAACTGTTCTCATCCCTTTGCTACAATCCTACTCTCCAGCAAAAGAAGTTAATAACATTAAGAAGCGTACATACACCTAGGCTTTCTTTGCAACACATGGATAGAATTTGTTCCTGTGAAATTATTTACAAAAGAAAGTTCAGGAGTCAAGGAGTGACATATCTCACATGGGGACAAAGAATATAAATCACAGTGTTATTTCATTTTTAATTAAAACCACATCTTTTCTCCCCACCTTACTCCACACCCGATCGATAGAACCAAAACTACATTTCTCATTAGAAAGTGATGGGATCAGGAGAAGGTTGAATGAAAGAGGTTTGTTACGTTTCAATTTTTAGCCATGCTAAGGTAGGTAAAAGAGGGTTTGTTCAAGTTTACTTCATGAATGCTTATACATTTTACTTTTCCTTCACTGTTATAAGATCAAAGAAAAATGAACTGATAAAAGTAATAAAGACTTGTATGGATTGTATGGGATTTATACATGTGACCACAGTCACCCCCTCCCCACCCATGGAACAGCATATGTCAGATCTATATAACAGCATCTTTTATTTTAGAACAACACGGAGTATTGCGCAAGTGGCTTATTTAATAGAAACAAGTTCACTTGTCAAGACGTGACTGACTCAGACTTATATTTGTCTTTGCCCTTACTAACAAGCTTGGAATATGACTATGTCTTTTTTTCTTATTTTCCCATGACCCTTCACTGAACCCAGTGTGGTGTCCCCTACGAGCAGTGGGTGTTGGACTTACATTTATCTATTCATTGAACAAATATCTATTGACTACTAACCATGTGTCAGGCACTGTCCCAGGTGCTGGCAAGAACTCAGTGAAAAAAAACAAAAACAAAAATTTCAGTTGTCACAGAGCTTGTAATTTGCTAGGGGAAGATAAGGAAACAAACAAACAAACAAACAAACAAACCCTGTGTTGGGTTTATTGAGTACAACGGAATGGAGAAAAGCAGGTCAGAGTCATGGCAAGTGAGCATGAGGATATGCAGTTGTAAATCAGGTTGTCCCATTTGAGCTGAAAGAGACAAGGAAGTGAGCCATACCAGTATCTGGAGGAACGAGTGTTCCAAGCCCAGAGAACAGTTGATGCAAAGACCATGGGGTGAGAACATGTCTGGCTTGTTCAGAGAAGAGCAAGGAGGTCAGTGTCATCAGAGCGCAAGGGTCAAGAGCAGGTAGAGAAGAGCTTTGAAGATCCTTTGAGGTGATGGCTATGGACTGACCTCTGAGGGAGATGAGATGGTTTTTGAGGAGGAGTGACACAATCTAACAAGTATTAAAAGGATCAATCTAGTTGCAATGGTGAACGTAGACTTGGTGGTTAAGGCTGATTTCTAATGTCCTTTCTAGCACCATGATTCCAAAATCCATACGTTTAAGTGACATCATAAGCATCTAGCGAGTGCAACATGAAATAAATGTAGAACAATGATATTTTTGGCAGCTTACAATATTACTATCACAACATTCCAAATGCAAGTCTAAGTATAAAGTAAGTATAGGAAAGTCTCAGACTGCCTAACTTTGACAGAGAGAGAGGGAATTAAATGCTAAAAATTTCAGGGGCGCCTGGGTGGCTCAGTCAGTTAAGCGGCCGACTTCGGCTCAGGTCACGATCTCCCGGTCCGTGAGTTCGAGCCCCACGTCGGGCTCTGTGCCGACAGCTCAGAGCCTGGAGCCTGCTTCGGATTCTGTGTCTCCCTCTCTCTCTGGCCCTCCCCCGTTCATGCTCTGTCTCTCTCTGTCTCAAAAATAAATAAACATTAAATGCTAAAAATTTCAAAGAGAACAGGGAATTTTATACTTAAACCATAAAGCTTTATTATTTGGAAGGGAAAAACCATTTGGAAATGAATACAGTGTGTTATAGGAGGACACACTTAGAAAAACGAAACGGGCAAAGTTGGCTCTGAAAATGTTAGTTGGGGTGTCTTGGGTCAGTTTCTTAGCCTCTCTGTGCCTCATTTCCCAGACTCAGGAAATAATACCCACAGCACAGCATGTGAAGATTAAATGAGACGTGTGGAAAGGACCCAGCATGGATGACATGCTCAATAAATGTCGGTTCCCTTCTTCCTCACTCTTTTGACTTAATGTTAGTTTCAAATGTTGACATGAATATGTGGCCAGCGGTGGGACAAAAAGGCTAAAGATAATTTTTATTAGATATACTTATTGAAAGGCAAACTGAATAAACCACCATTGAATAAAACTAAGCACATACACTGAAAAAAAAAAAGAAGAAGAAATTTGCCTCTGCTTCTACTGAAGACTAAGTTGTATGAATGATAATGGGTAAAAAAAAGATGGCACTCCTTTGTAAATATCACTCTACCCCACAACAATGGATGGCAATCTTTAAAATATGAAGGATGTGCCAAAATTAAGATGAAGGGGTTTACTTAAAACTTTTAAAATATTTTTTTAAGTTTATTTATTTATTTTGAGAAAGGGAGAGGGAGAGAGAAAGAGCACGTGTGTTCATGGGTGCATGAGCGGGAGAGGGGCAGGGCAGATAGAGATGGAGAAGGAGAATCCCAAGCAGGCTCTGCACTAACCAGCACACAGTCCCACACAGGGCTCGATCTCAGGAACTGTGAGATTATGACCTGAGCCAAAATCAAGAGTTGGGCACTAAACTGACTGAGCCACCCAGGTGCCCCCGATTTGCTTAAATTTTTGAGGACCACAAGTTTAGTCAGTCATAACAATGAAAAAAATCTTAGGATCCATGAATTCCAATTGTAAAAAGAATGTATTACAGGATTTCAAAAATATTTCCCCTGAGCATTTTTTTGTCGGTTATAAACTGTGAAGTCTTTTACTTATTTTTATTGAAGTACAATTAATATACAGTATTATATCAGTTTCAAGTGTACAATATAGCGATTCAACAGTTCTACATATGACTCACTCTTCGAACTTTTTAAATAAAAATAAAAGCAAGCAATTTTAAAAAATTATATCTGAGAACAATATACACATGTTAATGATTTAATCTGGTCATTAATATAGGTGTTATATAGGTCACTAGTAGATGGTTTACCTCTTCTTATATGTTTGTATTAATGTTTTCTAATAAAATAACAAGGGTTCCATATATTGAGAGGTGACATCTGGAGAAATCAGTTTAGTTTCAATTGATTTGACTTCTGTTTCAAACCTTGCAACATGATTGTCAGATATACCAATAAGTCACTATTTTCAGAAATGACACAATACGTTGGCCCATCCTATACTCTTTTAATCCAAAAATGGGCTAGTACAGACAGAAAGGATAAACTAACACAAGAAGCCTCTGGTCAACACTAAATCAAAGTCATTTGACAAAGAAAATATGGTAGAAAGAGAAAAAAACAACCCATCTCTTTTGTAGGCTTCCTAAGATTTGCAACGTGACATATTCCTAAATTCAGCTGGAAACTTTAGACATAGACATGATGCAAAGCAGCACATAAACATTAGAATTCTCCTGTGGAAAAATATGAACAATGCACATGTTGCTGAATGAATACAAAATGCACAGTCTTTTGCAAATGAGAAGGCTGTCAAATGAGAAGAAAATTGTCACATATCAGAAAACCTACTGGGCTTAAAATATTAAATATGATGAGTGAATAAACATTAGTTTTCTTGTTCCTGAGTTCTTCTCTTAGACAAGAACACTTTCTTCATAAAAGCACACTAAATGCATCCGCCAGTTGACTCATTTTCACACTGGATGAGAAATGTGTGGGAGAACAGCAACAACAAAAAAGATGCCTTTGATTAGATTAGTAAGAGGGGGAAATCTGATTCATCCATAAAATGATAGAAGCTATATTTGTTCTAATGATGCATCTAAGATTGCATTTCCAGTTGCTTGATTTTAGATGGTGCTTTTGGCTCCTACCTAGAAAATAAATAAAATTCTTGAGCTGAAATCATCATTTTTTCTGACCTTCATCTTGAAATCAAGAAACTTTCTAAACTATTCAGTGGGGGAAAGGAAAAGGGTATTGGAGAGGACAGTGCGGGAAAAGGGTCAAAAATAAAATATGTCATGAAAAAGGAAGTGGCAAGAGCTGGGAAAAAGCTGTGTGGGATTACAGGGTTTGGAACAAAAGCCCTTGTAAAAAACCAGAAACACAGTAATCCATCGTTGCTCATGCAGGAGATCTGATGGTGCACGTTAGCTAGGCCTCACTCATGTTTCTTACTTGTACCTTTGCATATTTTGGTGGCCCAGTGAGGCCTGTTGAAAGTTTCCTAAGAGGTCATCGTTATTAAACTTTCTAGCCCGATATGTCCTTTAACTTCTCTTTCTTCTTTTTCTCTTGAGGAAGCACTGAACCAAATCACTTTTGCTATAGTTGCTGAGAGTTTACAACAGGATATGAATTTAAGAATATTTGAAATGTATTGTATGGCCAATAAAATAACTTCCCTAGTAACCTCTCATTCCTGGTATCGAATTTTGTCTGTATCATTAAAATGGCAACTGGGGTAAGCATAGGAATGTCGTTTAAAAGCAGAATAAAGGTCTTATCTATACCATTGAGTACCAGTGCTCAAAGTAAGTGTTGAAACACTGTACATCGAACCACCCAAGATCATTGATATAGATTTTATAAAAATAAAATTCAATTTATTTATTTTTTTCAGAGAGAGATCATGAGAAGGGGAGGGGCAGAGAGAGAGGGGGGACAGAGGATCTGACGTGGGCTCTGTGCTAACAGCAGAGAGCAAAAGGCGGGACTTCAACTCACGAAGCCGTGAGATCATAACCTGAGCTGAAGTCAGACGCTCAGCCGCATGAGCCACCCAAGTGCCCCAATTCAATTGAAATTTAACGTCAATAGCACCTGGGTAGTTGGGTGGCTCAGTCAGTTAAGCGTCTGATTTTGGCTCAGGTCATGATCTCACAGTTCATGGGTTCTAGCCCGGCGTCGGGCTCTGTGCTGAGACAGCCCGGAGCCTGCTTTGCATTCTGTGTCTCCCTCGCCCTCTGCCCCTCCCCCGCTCACGCTCTGTCTCTGCCTCTCAAAAAACATGTTAACATTAATAGTATCTTATTACAACCACACGGATTATAATAGTTCAGACAACAGTGGCAGCTCTGGCATTTGGCAAGGGAAACCAAAGCAAGAGCGAACTGTTGGGACCTCAGCAAAAGAAAAAGCTTCTGCACGGTGAAGGGAGCAATCAGCAAAACTAAAAGGCAGCCGACGGAATGGGAGAAGATATTTGCAAACGACATATCAGATACAGGGTTAGTATCCAAAACCTATAGAGAACTTATCAAACTCAACACCAAAAAAAAAAAAAAAAAAAGTAATCCAGTGAAGCAATGGACCAAAGACATGAATAGACACTTCTCCAAAGGAGACATTCAGGTGGCCAACCGACACATGAAAAGATGCTCAACAGCACTTATCATCAGGGAAATAGAAATCAAGGGGCGCCTGGGTGGCGCAGTCGGTTAAGCGTCCGACTTCAGCCAGGTCACGATCTCGCGGTCCGTGAGTTCGAGCCCCGCGTCAGGCTCTGGGCTGATGGCTCAGAGCCTGGAGCCTGTTTCCGATTCTGTGTCTCCCTCTCTCTCTGCCCCTCCCCCGTTCATGCTCTGTCTCTGTCTGTCCCAAAAATAAAAAAAAAAAAAAAAAAAAAAACGTTGAAAAGAAAAAAAAAAGAAATCAAAACCACAATGAGATACCACCTCACACCTGTCAGAATGGCTCACATTAACAACTCAGGCAGCAACAGATGTTGGGGAGGATGCAGAGAAAGAGGATCTCTTTTGCACTGCTGGTAGGATTGCAAATTGGTGCAGCCACTCTGGAAAAACAGTACGGAGGTTCCTCAAAAAATTAAAAATAGAACTACCCTACGACCTCGCAATTGCACTACTAGGTATTTATCCAAGGGATACAGGTGTGCTGACCCGAAGGGGCACATGCACCCCAATGATTACAGCAGCATTATCAACAATAGCCAAAGTATGGAAAGAGCCCAAACGTCCATCGGTGGATGAATGGATAAGGAAGATGTGGTATATACATACAATGGAGTATTCCTCAGCCATCAAAAAGAATGAAATCTTGCCATTTTCAACTATGTGGGTGGAACTAGAGGGTATTGTGCTAAGTGAAATTAGTCAGAGAAAGACAAATATCATGTGACTTCACTCATATGAGGACTTTAAGATACAAAACAGATGAACCTGAGGGAAGGGAAGCAAAAATAATATAAAAACAGGGAGGGGACAAAACATAAGAGATTCTTAAATATAGAGAACAAACAGAGTTCCTGGAGGGGTTGTGGGAGGGGGGTTGGGCTAAATGGATAAGGAGCTTAAGGAATCAACTCCTGAAATCATTGTTGCAACATATGCTAACTAACTTGGATGTAAATTATAAAAATAAAAAATAAATTACAAAATTGAAAAAAAGAAACAAAGTGTGAAAACTCTGGATTATTTTAGTTTTCACTTTCCTTCTGAACTTTGGCTGCACTAAACTATGCTCATATAAACATTTCTTAATAACTTTGTTCTAGGGCAACTGGTGGTGGCTTAGTCAGTTAAGGGTCCAACTTCGGCTCAGGTCATGATCTCACCATTCGTGAGTTCGAGCCCTGCGCTGGGCTCTGTGCTGACAGCTCAGAGCCTGAAGCCTGCTTTGGATTCTGTGTCTCCCCCTCTCTCTGCCTCCCTTCCCAGCTCATGCTCTGTCTCTCTCTTCCCAAAATAAATAAATATTAAAGAATTTTTAAAAAATTTGTTCCGTATATTTGGCTATAATTAATGAGAGAACTGAGTTGATTTTATAATGATCTAATTCACCGTTGCCATTAAACTAGGCAAATTGAAAAGTCTAATTTGATTCTTTTGTGGTTTATTTGGTCACTGGAAGAACCAAGAAAGGAAGGAGCTATAACAATAAGCAGTCTGTTAAATCATTCCACTCTATATAGTGACAAGTAAACAAATAAACATAAGTTAGGAAAAATTTCTCACTTCAACCTTTGCAAATGTCAACCTCTCTGAGACTCAGTTCTCTCATCTGGGAATGAGAATACTAATGACCACTTCATTTGATTGCTGTGAAAATTAATTGAGATAATACAAAGCATTTAGCATATAGCCTGATAGCCGTAAGCATTTAATGAGTGTATCTTTTCTGTTTACCCTCTTTTGTACTAAAGAAACAAAGTCCACTTTTTTCAAAGCCTGTATCATGTTAAATATCAACTTTTCCTTAATGATTAAATCCCTGTTGATCTTTTATACTATGATGTTTGTGTTTAATTGAATAGTGACTAGACTCAAGATGTCAACACGCTACAATTAGAAATGACACTGTAATCTAATGTAGGTCCGCTCCTCTTTAGGAATGGTTTGTGTTCCAAAAGCCAATTTGTTAATCTGCTTTTAAGAAGTCAAAGCACATGTCCAAGGAAACAATTCTTATGTAATCTATCATTTACCTGATATATTATATAAATAGCACTGAAGAATTTAACAACTTTCAATAATATTCTATGGGAAAATACATTCAAAATTCCAAGTTGGGACTTTGGCAATATATGCCTGCCCCAGGCAGTGATACAGAATTTGTCAAAGTTGCAAGCTACTGTGGGATTCTCAGTAGACTGGGGTAGTCAGCCTTTGATCAAGAGACTACTTGGCACCTCCATTGCCATTGTCTTTTTCAGTCACCATTATTGTAGCTTTTCTACCTTTCATCTCATCCCTTCCCTCCTCCCCTACACACACACACACACACACACACACACACACACACACACACAGCTTTACTTGTTTCCTGTAAGAATTACTGACTCTCCATTGTTAATACTCCAGACCACTATTTCTTTTCCTCCTGGCCACTAAAGAACTTAACACAAACTTATGCTCCTTCATTTACCCTCTGAGTCCATAAAATAAACACATAATCCTTTCGATTTGGGAAGAGGGAGGAGGGGATAATAAGGATTTATAGCCAGGACACTCATAGAAACTAATAATCATTAAATATCGTACCCTGTAAATTTATTTCTGCATCATTCCCTGATCTCATCACTTTTCTTATTTTCTCATTTAGGCCTTTGAGAAGACGAAAGATATACAAAGGATTGAGAAATCACCTAGAGTTCATAGAATTAGATTTATAGAGCTCAGATTGGATGCATGAAATGGAAAGAAAGACAAGGAGCAGGGCTAGATATCTAATGGGGGTAGGAACACGGGACACTGGTAGAAAAAGTCTCAGTAACTAGTTGTTGAATAAATGCATGCAAAAATAAATGAGAGTGAGACTTCTTTGAGTAAACAAACTTTAAAATCTATAAAACGATATACAACTGGATATTGCCTCCCCCGCCCCCTGGTCCCCCTTGACAAATGGGATGGGCTGGGGACTCCTGGAGCGCACAGTCCCTGTTACAGTGGGCAAACACATATTCTGATGCTGACAGTAGTCCCAGACTTAGTGCAACGTGGGGAAAAGAGCCTTTTACTACAAGTCACCTGAGTTCAGATCACATTCTGTCATCTCCTGGTCCCAGGGATCTTGCCTAAATCTTTTTGCCTTTCTAGGCCTCTGTTCAACCATTCGTGGGACTTAGGCTGGGATATTAAATGAATAAATACATCAATGCATTCCAGAGTGAAAAAACTAAAACCACTCTGCAACTCAGATCATAAAAGAGTTTGGACACGGGAATTCTTTTTTTTTTTTTTTTAATTGTCCCAATAGCATTATCTACACAATAAGGAACACCCAATTAATCCAAGACATTCAGACAGCCTTCTGGATGACACGAGCAGTGTGCACGTACTGCCATCAGAGAGCCTGTAGGGCTGATATTTTCCTTTGTCTACTGAACGTTTAGATATTCTGGTGACGTGGACTAAGAAGGACCTGATTAGCTAGTACTGTTTCTCTACTGCTTATCTTTGTCGAGAGCCCATGCTTCATAAAAGAAATAATAAGAAAATGATTTTGCCTGCATCTCCATTCAAACCGAGTCACTGAAGCCATTCACCTGAGCAGAGTACAGGCTATATTGAAGAATAAGGAAGATGAACACGCATTTTTTTTAGCATAAAAAACATTGGTGAGGGTCAAGCAACAGATTGCTAGCTGAGTTGTAGCCCAGCATGGCTTATTGTGGCTATTTGCTGAGAGTGCTTGTATCCAGTCACTTGGCTCATTTTTAAACTTATTTTTTTTCCTCCCTAACAAGTGCCAGACATGTGGGGCCATAATGAGTTTAATTAAAGCCAGTGGCAGCCAATAATTCAAACCTTATAAATGTAATTTGGGAGCAAACAAAACTCCAAAGTCAAAACATGAAATATTCTACTTAAGCAGAAGTTTGAATCATGTTCATAAAATAAAATTGCCAAGTATCTTAGGGACTGATCGAGTGCAAAGATCTGATTTCCAGTGTTGGATCTACCTCTAGCCGACTGTGTTATTTTGGGCAAGTAAAATTTTTAATTAAGAGAACTTTTTTTAGTACCTAGCATCATGCTTGTATGTAATTGGTACTTACTACATATTTATTAAGCACATGAGTGTTTAAAAATGTACAGCGCCAGGAGAAGCGAAAATAAGAACAATTCAAACTGAGGATGACGACACTAGTGTAAAGAGTGTCTTCAAAACGAAGACAACAGCTAGAGAGGAGGAAAGGCAGGTAAAAGAGGGAAGAGGCTTACATCAGTAACTCACGATCTTTAAAATTCTCCGACGAAGCTAAATTGTCACATCTTCTTAGAAAGACTTAATGTGAGCCATAATGAGTTTCAATATTATGAAGAATTTATCGCTTTGGTCGGATGTACTATCTAGTGTCCCACATAATTAAAATAAAATTTGGAAAGGATTCATTTCCAAAACAAACGGATCAAGTCTACAAAGAGATTCAAGACTCTCGATGGCTGCGTGTAGGCTCCCTCTCAAATGTGCAGCGTTTAAACTCATCGGGGTCACTCTTCTAACAAAACAGACTACACTCTTCTAACAAAACTACACAATCAGTAGCTAGACATTTGTATCATTTGTATATCAGGTTAATAGACAATTTTTACTGGACCAATTCTCATTCCTGCCCAAGTCATTTGGCTTTTATGTTTTTTCAACTCTACCCTCCTGTGTGGGAGGAGTTTTAAGACTCTAACGACAAATAAGGACCACAAGTCCCATTGGCCACACTACTCATACAATCTCTTTGGACCACTATGGCTTCTCTTCCTTCCAGGCTCTAAGAACCCATATTCACAATTACCCTCTTTCATAAGACACCAAACACGTTGTTAAAATACATACGATGAGAAGATGGGGCAGGAAAACAATTTTCAAAGTGAGAAATGTACATGTTTCTGCTCTAACAAAACCAACCACCATTACCAATTGGAGCTTCTTTGGAGACAGAAATGAATGTTCACTTCGTTGAGGAGTACCACAGTTCAACCTAATCTGCTTGAAAGATATATGATTAAAAGTCTGAATTTTGAAATATTTAAAATTGGGCTCCAAGTCACAGAACTCAAAATACCTTTTTGATTACATATCGATGTTTTAAGGAAATTGTATTATGTGTTGTTTATACCCGTGAATATTTTGAACACAGTCTTCATATTCCATCATAAAAATATTTTACATAATTTTTGAATAATAAATGATGAACTATGATCCTCTTCATGCATAGTAAATGTTAAATGCTGCATTGTTTGCAGACATTAAGCCATAAGTGTTATTTGAGATGTTGCAAAATCCTGACCCCTTTAAAAGCCAAACAGCACTACGGCAGGCCTTCCCTAGCAACTGTATTCATAATGGCAATCTCCGACAGTCAGTCAAACTAAATAAACCATCAAGAATTCCAAGCTAGAAATGAGTTGTTGAGGGCTCCCGTTATCATGTCGGGACTGAGGTCATGGAGGAAACCGGAATGTTATTTTCACTAGTGCTGGCCTGCCAGTTAGTGCTGGAATTAGATTTTAGTGAAGGTGAACTTCACCATTGCTGATACTGGCAGAAATGCACTCAAAATCCTTGTAAGGGCATCAGAAAGGTTTGTGGATTACAGAGAGGTGAATCCACCCTCTCTCCTGTTACTCTGTTCCTTGTCTTGAGTGTCTCCCGTTGATCTAGAAAACCATTGCTGTATACAAGGGTTTATGATCCCCAATTTGTCTGCCAATGCTGAGAATCAAACCAAAATTTCCTGAGCAGTGTCAGCACATTCAAGAGACCTGAGACTTGGTAGCACACTGGTTAAGTGGGACAATTCCTAGCAAGATATTATTTACAGTGCAGTACTCAAAAGATGATCTTTGCTTTTAGAGTGCAGTTGTTTTATTTTAATGGGAAAGTTTATTTACTGTTTAATCACATTTTAGATCGATAAAGCATTGGAGCAGGTGAAAAAGGCATGCAGGGAAGGTTCTGACCATCTTCCCAAGCACATGATCCCTACTTCTCAGATTTTTCTGGAAATGGCCTAGGACTTGGGGATAGATAAGCAGAGAGTGTGAACCTCCACTATGCACACAAAATTTGCAAAATAATTATGTGCCAAGATTCTTACTGGACTTCCTTCTGTCTTTTCTAACAATAAACACTAACTCGGTTATCTCGATTTTATGTCACTCGTTGTAACAATGGAAACTAAAGACAAAAAATCTGCATTTACATAATGTCATCTGTTACAACAGCAGTGTGTAATACAGGTTATTATTAGGCTATATAACAAGCTAATGGTTTTTAGTTATGAAGGAAATATGTAGCTAGAGGATGATAAAGCTCATATAACAATTTTTTGCTTCCGCCAAGGGAAAGAATACAGGGATGGTAGTTAAAGTCACTGCTAAGTACTTAAAGAGTTTTACATTTTGCTTCTACATGGCATCGAGACAGATGCAGAGATTGCATTTTCTTTGTATTTTAGACCAACCCTGAAGACACTGTTATTTTTACAGAAATAAACCCTCACAAAGGTCCGATGAATTCAGATTAATGATGGTCTTATCTTGTAGCTATCTTAGCCCTAGTAGTGCTTTCATACAAATAGCCTCAATGTATCATCAGGAATGCATTATTTATCACAGTTCCAGATATTACAAATGCAGTGGGCAAGATGGAGAATCTTTATTGACATATTGATGCAACAGAAAGAATTAGTACAATTAAGATGTATCTGGCATAGAATAAGAGTTTCTGAAAGAATGATAAGCCAGGCCTGGTGAATAGGAGTGGACCTCTCCAGGTGGCCTAAATGTCAGGTCAAAGGCATGAGCCTTTGTTATACCTGCTGGGTTGGTAATAATAAGCCAACATAGACTCGAAGGCTTGAGAAGTCATAATATTTTATATTCTTATTTTAAGACAATATTTCAGAATTGTTTATTACTTTCTATTGAGCTTGGTGGAAATGACCTTTGCCCTGGATCTTGAGCACTAACAGGCATTTTCATATCGGTATAACATCAACATTTGAAATACATCCCAAACCAAATATTCTCAAGATTAGAAATAGAGCAGCCTGTTACATCATTTCCCCCAAAAAATTATAGCCTGAGAAGCAAGAGTTCTTTCCGAACCAGTTTCAGAAAGTTATGGTTAAAAAAGAAGAGAAAGAAAAGAAAGAAAGAAAGAAAGAAAGAAAGAAGAAAAAGAAGAAAGAGAGAAAGAGAAAAGAAAAGAAAAGAAAAGAAAAGAAAAGAAAAGAAAAGAAAAGAAAAGAAAAGAAAAAAGCCAAAAGGAACCTGAAGAATTAAGTGGCCTCTCTGACAATCCATTCTCTGAATCATGATCTACACGGTCAGCAGGGCATATAGAGGTTCTGCTGTTCATGTTAATGACCTGGGTAATGGGTTGGCAGAGTTGTTTTTTGTTGTTGTTGTTGGGTTTTTCGTTTGTTTGTTTTTGTGCATAGCGTTAAAGGTTGCTGCATGAATCCTACCACTGGTTCCTCTTGACCTCTAAGTAATGGCCAACCGAGCAGGTACACAGAGAATTCAGGCATGAAAGGCAGGAAGCAGGTCAGCTGTACCGTCTAATGTAGGAAGCTCCCAAGTAAAACTGAACTAGAGAGGATGGAATTTCTCTGTTGCTGAGTGAAGAGGCCCCGCCCATCTGAAGGTCCAAACATAAGAGGAGGAAAGAGAGATTCCTTGTCTCTGACAGGCAAATGGTCCAAGGGAGAGAAAGAGAATATAACCTTTTCCCAGATTTGGGCCTAAGAGTAAGTTCACACACTGCTAACCAGGATTAGGCCAAATCAGAGAAGTCACTTGCCTTTGAGGGAGAAGCACATATTTAGGTAGAAAAAGGGGCCGAAGAATGTTTCCCTAGCACTTATTGGAGGGACAGAGTGCAACCTCATTGGTAGATGTTTCCTCCCTGTATGAAAACTGTAAACAAATACTACTCTTTTAACATATAAAAACTTACATGAACTCTTTGTATGTTCAAAATTAATTTTGCCTTTCTCACTTGTACAATTTAATATAGAGTTCCATAAGAGGCAATGCCTCTTCCTTAGTGTTTTCCGGATCACATTCCAAGCAACATTAGTTCTTTGTGATGTAATTGTGAAGGACAGACGTTCAGAAACCAGCTAAGTATGGCTAGCACTGAGTTAGACATAATATTGGATTGTACTCTTTCCTTTACTGAAGGACTACTCAGAGCTTTTAATATGTGAATATGTGTTGTTATCATTTGAGAGGGGATATAGTTGTGTATTGTTCCCCAAATTATTTGATAACAAGATCCTCTTTTAGGAATACCTCATAGGACCAGTGTCCTTAAAAACATTCTTTGGAAAACATTACCAGTAGATATTCTCTCACTTCTCCCTTCTAAAATACCCAAACCACTGGGTAAAAATAGATCAAAGAGAGTGATAGGAGGCCTGAGCCCTAAGAAACCAAGGTCATGTTTGGTCTGGAACTGAATGGGTTGATGCTAGATGCCAAGGCTTTGAACAGGAGGCTTTAGATCTGAATTCAGTTCCAGGCTGGGTAATTTTAAAAGCACAGGTTATAAAGAAAATACAAATGATAGTGTTTTTAGAGGGAAACATTCTGTCCCAATTTGTTTCCTAATGATTGCTCATACACTTAATTCATTTGTTTTGCCTGTTAGATCCCTCAAAGCATTTGAGTTTGTAATGTCTCCCTTCGAAACTCTATAGTCTGACCCAGAGGACAGCTAAACTGCCTAGTCTGTTCCTGAACCATCCAGGGTCTGAAGTCTACAGGATCAGCTATGACTGTGGGCTCACCCCATGGACCATTCTTGTGGGGAATGTGCCAGAGCCTATTTCACTAGACTCCTCATATGACTCTAAAGTTTAGTCAAGGGGCAGCTGGGTGGCTCAGTCAGTTAAGCATCTGACTTCAGCTCAGGTCATGATCTCGCGGTTCATGAGTTTGAGCCCCGCATCGAGCTGTGTGCTGACAGCTCAGGGCCTGGAGCCTGCTTCGGATTCTGTGTCTCCCTCTCTCTGTCCCTCCCCTGCTCGCGCTCTGTCTCTCTCTGTCTCTCAAAAATAAATAAACATTAATTTTTTTTAATAAATAAATAAAGCATAGCCAAAGCCAGCTGTAAAGTCAGGGGGAGGGGGAGGTTTCCCTGGACATTAGTGGTTTTGCTGTATCTAGTTTCGATTAGATTAGGCCAGTGTTTTAATCTCCCTCTTCTGCACTGAAATTCTGAACATGTATCTGGCACTCATTTGCACTTCTTAAGTAAAACCAGCCCCAAATATTCATGGACTGCATCATTGCAGAACTGTTTGTACATTGTTTGAGTTTATCATTTAATAACTTTTTAATGATTTTGGAGCAAACTCTATAAAATGTTATAAATCTGTCTGTCCAAATAAATAGACTATATTGATCAGAATCTAAATGTTTCTCAATATCTTGGGATGATTACGTTGAACATCAATTACTGTACTGTAATGTAATGAATAGGTTCACAGACCACACAAAGCATACAGGGTTATCTCTACACTAAGCAGTCCCAGGAAGTCACAAAATGTCAGTTCTCCCATTAGTTCTTTTTTTCTCCGTCTCTTCTTTTCCTGTTGTCATGTTTTCAAGTTGTCTCTCTCATTGCTTTCAATATGCCTCACTAACCTGTGATAGACTGAAACAATCAAGTGGATATGTGATTGTGCCAATGATAGACTGCATAGGAGCTAATAGGCCATCATTGCACTACTTACCTGAAAGGAAATTACATGCATAGGACTTTGAGTTCCCACTTTGGTCCGTCCAGAGGTATTTTTGTTCACTTCTTAGCTCTTGACTGTGTTTTAAGGGAGAAAATTCTTTTTCTACTTGTTTCTGAGCTCATATTATATCCCAAATCCTTCAACTCAACTGTGAACTCCCTGCAGATCGATAGATTATCTGATACTTAAAGAATATTTTATGTGGTGGCACACATAAGAGCTCAATAAGTACATTAGCCAAAAGATCCTTCAGTTCTCTCCTCCTTACCTGTATTCGGCAACACCGTTAGATCTATTAGTCTGGCTTTCATTAAGAAGTGAAAGTTTTCTGGTATTTCATATCTTATTTCTCTATCTCATAAAGAGAAGAAGAGACACACAGGAAGTAGATGGCCACGTGACCATGGAGGCAGAGATGGAGCGATGGATCTACAAGGCAAGGAACGTGAACAACAAACAATTGCCAGCAAATGCCAGAAGCTACAAAAAGCAAGGAGGGATTCTCTCCTCTAGGTTTCAGAGGGTGGCCCTGCCCACACCTTGATTTCGGACTTCTAGCTTCCAGAACTGTGAGACAATAGATTTCTATTGTCTTAAGTCGCCCAGTTTGTGGTACTGTGTTATCATAGCCCGAGGAAATGGATACGACATATTTTCATTACAATTTCTGCTTAGGTTTGAAAAGAAGAAAGAACAATGAAGTAGGACTAGCTCGCTCTGGTTGTTGCCTGGGGATGAGCAGAGATACAGGCGATCGTTCTTTACGAGGCAGTGATCCACTCCAACTCTTGTCACTGAAGCAATGCCATCTCTACCAACGGAGACCCATTAATGTCAAAAATAAGTTTGTTTTGTCATGGCATGTAATCCATTGTACCACAAAAAAGATTAGGAGAAACAAATGGTTGCCAGTGGGGAGAGGCGTGGAGGGAGGAAGGAAGAAAATACCATAAGAACGTGAACACTACCACCATGGATAATAACAGCTATACTTTAGTGGGCAATGGTTATGAGTCTGCTCGGCAATGAACACTTTAAATGCTTCATCCAACTTAGGGGCTCCTGGGTGGCTCATTTGGTTAAGTGTCCACCTCTTGATTTTGACTCCGGTCATGATCTCACAGTTCATGGGTTTGAGTCCCGTGCTGGGTTCTGCACTGATAGTGCTGAGCCTGCTTGGGATTCTGCCTCGCCCTCTCTCTCTGCCCCTTCCCTGTTTGTTCTTCCTCTCTCTTAAAGAAATATTAAAAATAAATAAATAAATGAATGTTTTATCCAAAATTAATTCATACATAAGTGCCATGGTATGGGTATCATTGCCCCATTTTACAGGTGAGGACACTGAGGGTCAAAATTATTTTGTGCTTTCCCCCATCACACGGCTCCAAAACCCACGTTTTTAACCAGTGCAGCTCTGTGCTGACAGCTCACTAACTATATAGGCTTTGGAAATGCATATCCCATTGCTTTTCTCAAAAGAGATAATAACTAAAAGAGAGAGGATTTGTCACATTAGCAGAGATTTATTGAGTACTCGCGATAATCCAGGCAGTGTGCTGTATGCTATAAAAAAAGATTCAGGACAATATTTTACTATTATTCTCGTGTCAAAAATAATAGTAATAAAATACTTTCCCTGAGATATGCAATATCTACCTCATTGTCAAAGCATGGAATGATTTTGTGTCTGTTCAATGTGTTCCTTGACAACCCTTCCATCTCAATTTTTTTTTTTTTTTAATTTGGCTGGTAGTTTCCCTGTCCAAAGCCCAGTCTGCCCAAGAGTTCAAATGTAGGAGCAATACTTCACTCATATATGGAAATTTCTTTTACCTTTTAACCTAGAATTTTTATAATTTTTCCTAGTAAAATTAGAATTTTCTAACTAAAATGAACTGCCAATTATCTCACCTATTTACCATCAGAAGCTTGTGATATAAGTGTGGAAGGAATATTATCACAATTTTATAAAAGAGGAAATTAATACTTAGAAAGGAATGGGTTCTTGGGGTGCCTGGGTGGCTCAGTTGGTTAAGCGTCTGACTTCAGCCCAGGTCGTGATCTCGCGGTTTGTGAGTTCAAGCCCCGCGTCAGGCTCTGGGCTGACAGCTCAGAGCCTGGAGCCTGCTTCGGATTCTGTCTCCCTCTCTCTCTGCCCCTGCCCAGCTCATGTTTGCACTCTCTCTGTCAAAAATAAATAAACTTTAAAAAAATTAAAAAAAGAGAAAGGAATGGTTTATTTTAAAGGAATATCCATCTACAGGAAGCTGAATTAGGGATCTAAATAAATCAGAGCTCTTCTAAAGGACAATTTCTGCCATTCCCATCTTGCTTTCTAATACCAACTCTTTTCCTTGAAGTTTTTCTCTTGCTTCATTTTAGGATATTTTTAAAGTCTGTGGGTCTAAGGAGCAATGCTGAGCAGTGCTGCTTAAAAAAAAAAAAAAAGCAATCAAGTCAAAAGTCCCACACAAAAGGGACACATTTCAGAAAAGCTACAAATAAATATATTATAGATTGAACTACAAGCACTCAATAGTATTTTTGTTGTTGTTTAGGAAAACACTTTTTTCCTAGAACTTGGTCAATACCAAAGGAAAAAGACAGATTTTTCTGGGTCTCCCTGTTTGCATGCGAGTTAGAAAAAATAGACGAGTCTGACAAACATCTGGGAAATGGTTGGGTAGCAGGTTTTTACCCCCTTCACATATTGCCTGGAATTAACAACAGTGTCTGTCTTCTAATGTGATTGGCTACAATGGTTCCAGTAATTTAAAATACAAATAGTGCTGAGAAAGCATGGTAAGGATTGGCGTGTTATAGTTCTGGAAACACTGAACCTTATGAATGATGTAGCGGTAAAAGGAAAGAAATATTGCCAGAAAATATTGATAGTGGATTGGATCTAAATTCACAGGAGAGGGATTGCCTGGCAGAAATATGTGGTCCCCTACCCTTTTACACTGCAGTTTCTTTACTGCTTTTCTTTAAGAAGGAGAAAATGCTTTTTGCTTTTAATGCATGCCATCCCTTTTCACTCTTTACCAACGCTGAGATTCACAGATGTGGAAGCTTTGTAGTTCAGAGCACAGACTTTGTGGTCAGATAGACCTGTGTGAAATCTCAGCCCCTCTACTTGCCTTGGGTCTGTTACTCTCTCAGCCTCAGTCTTCTGATCTGTCAACTGGGTAAATTTTAATATTTCCTTCATGCAATGGCCATGAGGAAAAAAATGAGACAATGCATGTCAAAGACCTGACAGAGTGCCTAGCGTTCCCAATGTTGTTCACGAATGGTGGTTTGCATTTATTTTTGACTTTGCATTTTCTTGGCCTGGATATGCTTGTCTAGGTATCAGGAAGCCCATGAATCTAAAACGACACCTTGAATGTGGCTGAAAAATATCACCTTGTTAACAACCATATACCAATTACTATAGATTCTACACATTATCACAACTACTTTAAAGGCAGTAGGGCCATATGGAATGGACTGAACTAAAATAATTCTTCTATATTTAAGTTTAGCTTACAAAACTTATAAGGAAAGTTAATAATTCAAATTCAGATAATGGTGGTCTTTTGGTCCGTAGAAAAACATTAAATTTGTTACCATCGGGGTGCCTGAGTGGCTCAGTCAGTTAAGCCTCTGACTCTTGGTTTAGGCTCGGTTCATGATCCCACGGTTTCGTGAGTTCAAGCCCCATGTCAGGCTCTGCGCTGGCAGCATGGAGCCTGCTTGGGGTTCTCTCTCTTTCCCTCTCTCTCTGCCCCTCCCCTGCTCACGCTCTCTCTGCCTCTCTCAAAATAAAGAAATAAACTTAAAGAACGTTGTTTACATTTGTCACCATCTCACCAGAAGGGAGGTGGGGGAGGGGGGCAATGGGTGAAATATGGGGGATGGGGATTAAGGAGAACACTTGTGATGAGCACCGGCTGATGTACAGAAGTGTTGAATCACTGTACTGTACAGCTGAAATAAATATTAGACTGTATGTTAATGAATGGAATTTAAATAAAAACTTTTTAAAAATTCTAAAAAAAAAAAAAAAAGCCACCATCAAGACAAACTCTAAAACACACACAAAAAAGACAGGATCTTGGGACGGGTAAAAACTAATCCCGATACTTTGGGAAAGAACATTCAGGCAGAGTCCCTGGAGAGACTTACAAAGGAGGGTCTTAGGAATGTCCCCCCTTATTTCCCACTCTTTTTCCATACTTTATCTGCTCCACCATTGCAGCTCCAATCCAAAAGTGGCTCTGGAGCCAGATGAGAACAAAAGATTTCATTTAGGAAAGAGAGAGAGATTTCAATTTTCAGGGCATCACCATTTGAATTCAACTTTTGACATGAACAAATTTCTTAGAGCAGAAAAGCAAGACTTAGACACATCTAAGAAATATGGGATCAAATAATCTGTGAGGGTTATTTTTCTCCGTCAAGAAGAATTCCATATTATTAAAATCAAAAACTGGAATCTGTTTCTCTGGTTTTTTTGTTTTTGGTTTTGGTTTTGGTTTGTTTGTTGTGTTTTGTTTTGTTTTTCCGGAAAACTGAGATCCCAAAGAGATTATGGTTGCTTTTAAGACACTGATACAAAAAAAAAAAAAAAAAAAAAAGACAATGATACAATAGAATCGGTTCCAATTTTAGATTTCCTTTCTTTCTTATAAATATGTTTAGGGTAAGGACTAGAATGTATGTGCACAATTAGATCATAAATATGTCTAATGATTGAATGGGAAAGAGAGCATGCTTGCAAACTAGGATAACACTGAAGTTTATAAAGCAGCATTTCCTACCGCATTAATAGGTTATGTTGTTTGATAAGATTATATGAGTGCTATCAGCCGAAATTTTCAGATTTCTTGTTACTTTCTTTTTCTTTCAGGTAATTAAATCTTACCATGTTCAAACGTGCAATGATTCAGCATTTTTTCAGGAAGGAGGAGCTGGGCACACTGAGCACATTCTCCCGGCTCCACATCTGCATCCCCAGGACAGGGAGACGAGTCCACAGTGACCCAAGGGATATGGAGGAAGAGACAACAGAGCAGAGATGGGGCCACAGGTCTGCTCTGAAGGGCTCCGAACACACAACATCTAGATGCCAGGGTTTCCATGGCAGGAATTCTGCAGCTGCAGCCTGGGGTCACCTTGACAGCCGGTTCTGCGCCTCACATGCAGATAAAAATCAGGTAAAAACTCATACCACCTCTAAATTCAAGAAGTGTGAAACTTCGGGGGCACCTGGGTGGCTCAGGCGTTGGAGCCTCCGGCTTCGGCTCGGGTCGTGATCTCACGGTTTGTGAGTTCACGCCCCGCGTCGGGCTCTATGCTGACAGAGCCTGGAGCCTGCTTCGGATTCTGTGTCTCCCTCTCTCTCTGCTCCTCCCCCGCTCGTGCTCTATCTCTCAAAAATAAATAAACAGTAAAAAAAAAAAATTAAAAAAAAAAGAAGTGTGAAACTTCATATTCTTTCCCTCCCCACTTCACAGCTCCACTCGCATTCCCCGGTGTAGACACACACAGACCCACACACACCACACACACAACACATACATAACATACACCCACAGCAAAGAAGAATATCCAGAAAAGAATCCAATAGTTTAAAGGGAAGAGAGATTAAACATAGATAGATTAAAGATAGATTAAACACAAATAGTAACTCCCAGTTTTAAACTGCCCGACTATTTCAATGACCGAATAGGCTTTGCTGCCATATAATTTCCTACGGCAGCAAAGCCAAACACTGTAATAGCTTCACCCGAGGTCCTACTTGACTTCGACGCTATTTGTCCACATGAAAGTATCCCCAATGACACCTTTGTTGGCCAGTTGCAGCAAAACCACCAAGCTCTTAATGAGCATTTATTATTTATTTGACCTTCAGAGGTCTCAGGGTGCGTGCACAGTTATAAAGTCATATGCATAAAACCATCTCGGCAATAAATTAAAATTAAACTAACCATGGCAGCGGTATTCTAGGAGCATAACTTTACTTACTTGGGTAGGCCAGGTGGAAGCTATGAGTTCTGCTCCATGTCCGAAGGTCACGAGAATTGGATTCTGTCAAACAAGGAAAGCCAGAAAACTGCAGAGTCTAGCAAGAATCACCCTCTAGCTCGCGGCCTGTCAGCAGCAGAATCTAAGCGAGGGACACCATCTATGCTGTTTGGGAAGCATCAGATTCAAGTCTCAGCATATTAACGTGGGGCTGCAGGAGATTTTCAGTGAAGTGCCTCCACCCCCGCCTGTTTACCTGCTCTATAATACAGGACACCCTTCTCCAGGGAAATGCATCTCTACTCCACGTACAAGACATTTTCAGTGGAGCATATCAAAGATGATATTTTCATCATTTGAACATCCTGACAGTGAGCATCAAATACCCTTCCCCCCACATAATGAGGGCTGCACCTGTGAAAAAAAGAAAATGCCTTCCAAGACAAAAAGAAAAGCATAGAAATTAATTGGACGAGCCTTCCTGTCATATATGCACCACTAAATATGCAATTTAGTACTGAAGCCAGGGCCATATTACATATAGTTGGATGGTCAAGTGGTCAATGGCAAAATTAGCTTCTCTATGAAAAACAACTCCAAGCCCCCTCCTTTGATTCTCAGAGGGGATTCACGAGCTGACTCGTTCTACCTTCCCTTGAGTTTACATTGTCTTCAGGTGAACGATAATGGGCCCAACAGGATACGCCGGAAGTAGTTGACTTGCTGAAACACACAGAAATGCCCATCAGGGTGACAGGGAAAGTCATTAAGACTCACCGTGTCCGACGGGTGATAGAAAAATCGCACGCGCTTCTGAAAACTGTTTTCCCGTGTTGTGATTTTATTGGCCATACTCGTGTTCAACGAGTCACTTAGCTTAAGAAGAGACAAGGGAGCCTTCCGTACTTAAGGTATTATTTTAAACCAGTGGTGCAGAGCTATACGTTTGGGCTCCCTATCAGTGACAGCAAATGTGCCAGTATTTTTAGATACTGCAAGTTTTTTGTGTTCTGGTTCGTCTTGTTTTAACGAAAGCATAGCACGACTGGGTAAAATTTGTGCCTCTACTACTGTCCATGTTTTCTCTGCAGTAGAGTAGGTCAATTAAATAGGCCTAAGATACTTAAGGTGAATAGAAATATGGAGCTTAATTATCCTGTACCGTTCCTTCCCTATTCTTCTACTCCTCCAACACCATCTACATGCCCTACTTCCTTCCATTGATCAATTCGTAATCATCTAATTCTCAAAAGCAAATGCAGAGTGACCCAAAACAGTCTGTGAAGGCAGAGCCTGGGAGGGAGACCATTTGCTGATTTGTTATTTTTAGGATGAGAAACAAAACATGCCATTATGCCCTGTCACATCATGCAATGCAATACAATAAGTTCTGGAATAACCCTTCCTTGCATCTTGCTTCTGTGAGTTAGCAAGTTAATATCTACATTAAGAACAGTTAGAACACCAGGTAAGGAGATATGCGCCTTAACTTTTTAAGAAATTTTTTAATGTTTATTTATTTATTTATTTATTTTTAATTTTTTTTTTCAACGTTTATTTATTTTTGGAACAGAGAGAGACAGAGCATGAACGGGCGAGGGGCAGAGAGAAAGGGAGACACAGAATCGGAAACAGGCTCCAGGCTCTGAGCCATCAGCCCAGAGCCTGATGCGGGGCTCGAACTCCCGGACTGCGAGATCGTGACCTGGCTGAAGTCGGACGCTTAACCGACTGCGCCACCCAGGCGCCCCTAATGTTTATTTATTTTTGAAAGAGACAGAGACAGAATGCGAGTGGGTTAGGGGCAGAGAGAGAGACACAGAATCCGAAGCAGGCTCCAGGCTCCGAGCTGTCAGCAGAGAGCCCGACGCGAGGCTCGATATCACAAACCGTGAGATCACGACCTGAGCGGAAGTCGGACGCTCAACAGACTGAGCCACCCAGGCGACCCTTTGCCTTAATTTTTAAAAGCAGGCAAATCTGCTCGAGTAACAATAACTGTAAAAAGTGGTTAGTCATCTCGAGAGTGCCGGAAGCCCACATTAATCCCTACAGTCTAGCTATCCCACAACACACCCCTTGCAATAAAGCCAGGCTCCTCACACCCTCTCCCCCACAGCACCCCTCTGCAACTTTACTCATGCACTCTGTACAGAGAGACAAGCCGGGCCTGTACTCCTTCTGACCACTCACCGCAACTCTGATCTCTATCCTGGCTTTGGAACTCGATTAGGTTATTCTCAGCATTTCAGTATATACTGACTTGCAGGGGTTTTCTTTCTTCACAAGCATGTAAAGCAAAGGGCACCCCATATGGAATGCTCCTTGGTTGAGAGTACATGATACCAGATTGAACAACACTGAATTCAAACTCTGGCTCTGCCATTGCTAGCAGTGTGACCCATAAAATGGGGACAGCGGCAGTGCTGACCCTGCTGGGTCATTAAATGAGACAATGCATGCAAACTACTTAGCAATGGGTGAGGGCCCAGTTAGAATTAGAGCGATTGCATCAGTGGGCATAATCTGAGTCACTGAAGGTATCACTGTTGCCATTATTAGAGACTGGTGCCCACATCTCCTGCTAATTTGTGTGGCGTAGTTATTCAACCTTTTTGAGTCTCAGGCTCATCTGTGACACAGCAGGACTAGATGGGCTTACTTTCTAAAATCTCCAATCCTCTCTTTGGTTATATGTGGGCTCATTCGAAGCAAGGCTTGTCTCGTATTCTTTTGCAGTCACCCTAGCTTCCGGTACTTTACATATATTCGGTAGATTGTATAAATGAACTAAAAATAGTAGATCTTTACATACGCATATATATGTGCGTCTCTATATGCATGTTAGCATGTGCAAGAAACCTTCATCTGTGGAGCTTGAAGAGCTGTGCGTAGGTAGAATTTTCCCCCAAGGTATGGTAAATTAGGAGCTGTTTTGGCCAGAAGACAACCTGGAAGATCAACCCTCTGAAATCTAGCTTAGATAAATGAACATGGTTTGACGCCCAGGAGCTTCCTGCCTTTAGGAATGAAGAAGAAACTGTCATATACTCCTCAACTGGGGCTTCACGGCCAACTGTGCCATTGACAAGAGCCTGGTCTGGACTTCAAGGCTCTGAAGACTCTGGTGTCATCCCAGCCTGATGGGTCTTGCTCACGTTGGTTTCTTCAGCTGTCTAATGATTTTGATTCTTAGAAAGATAATAGAGTTTGGAATGATTCTTAGTGATTCCAGAAGCCACCAGGAAAGTAGCCTCTTAGAGACTTCTTGTTTTTGTTTTTGTTTTCTTTTCAAATTTGTATTTAAATTCTAGTTTTTTAACACGCAGTGCAGTATTGGTTTCAGGAGTAGAATTCGGTGATTCACCACTTACACGCAACACCCAGTGCTCATCACAAGTGCCTTCCTCAATACCCATCACCCATCTGGCCCCTCCCTCACTCATCTCTCTCCCTCCTTCCCTCCCCCCAAACCTTCAGTTTGTTCTCTAAGAGTTAAAGAGTCACTCTGATAGGTTACAAAGACCTGGCCATTTAAAATATTTTTTTCATTCTATTTGAATTAATATTTTTGTGTTAATCTCAATGTTTTTCTTCTTGCCAAAACCATTGTTAAAGCAGGACGAAGTCTGAAAAGAGCGTATGTTGTCATTTGTTATCACACCCTTTCTGTTGTTGCCAAGAACATTTGCCTGAAAACAAGCTCTTGGTTGCTTCGGAGTGGGTTGCTCCTGCTTTTCCTACCTCAGCTGATGTCATTATTCCCTATTATATCACAGCCCTCCCTCCAGCAAGGGCACAGAGCTTCACAGAGAGGAGAGGCAGTGATGTTGATGAACTCTTAACAGATAAAGCTTTTATTCTCATATTTAACAATAGAAAAGGAAGTCAAATGCTACGGCTTCCCCAGAAATAATATACTTTATTAATTTGAAATTTAACCAAAGTGAGTTTAGCATTTTGTACTCTGTCCTATTTGCTACATGTACATTGTATATTGTTGTTGTTGTTGTTTTTCTTTCTTCCACTTCCAGATGGAACAGCCTCAAATCTTTAGAGGAAGTTATGTTTTAACTTTGCTTACCTTATATGACAAAAAGTCTTTTAAAAAAAAAGTGGGTCGAAGATTTTTAGACGTGTGTTTGATTCCATGCCGATGACAAAATATGTTACCAAATGTGAAAGACCCACAAACAATCAGACCTAACTGTTTGGTAAACTCAATTAGATATTACATATTGTGGTTTCAATGGTGCATATGAATATTTGTCTGAAAGAAATGCCAAAACATGAAAAGCCTAGATATGCAAAAATTAAAATGATTATATGCGAAGGCAGAGAGTTTCTGTATCAGTGAATAAACTAAATTAAAGTTTTGGCATCCTAATTCAGAAGGCACAACTACCAATTGGACTAGAGTGACAAAAATTCAGATTTTTAGTTATTCATATTCTCTAGAATAGATGCTTAGAATGGGTTCCAATTACTTCCAATAGTTTAATTAAGTGCCATATTGAAACATTTTGTTTTCATTCATTTCAACATCCATTCCAAAAGCTTTATCTAGCATCATTCAACTGCCACATTCATTACAAGAGCATTTTTCTAGCATCCACAGAGAATATAAATGAATTGAACGTTATTTCTCTTGAGAAACTTGAAAGCCTTGAGGAAAGCCAAAACACAAATATGCACACAATGGCTAGTCAACCTAAGTAAGTGCTTGATTTTCCATGTTAACCGTAACCCATATTTATGTAATGATTACAATATGCCAGGCACTGTGCTAGAAGCAATACAGTAATGTGTTTTGTTTCCTCCTCATAACTGTGTAAAGTGTGACGGAGAGTTTCCCCACTTAGAGGGACTAAGATGTTGAACGTCATGCCCAAGGTTAATCTACGTGTCAGAATTCACACCCAGATCCTCTGACCCAAACACCCTTACTCTTGAGCACTCTGCGGGGAAAATGGTGTAGCACTGGAAAAGGCCTGAGGTTTAGGGTCAGAGGAAGCCTAGCTACCCGGTACCACCCACCACGCTATGGGATCTTAGACAAATCATTTAACTCCCTTGAGTCCCAAGTCCCTTTTTCAATAAAATAAGGTAGATGAAAGGGCTTTGTAAACCCTAAAACACTCTGTAAATATCAGCCACTAATATTTTCATTTCAACCTGCCTATACTTAGTGAAGGAGTGCTATTTAGTGCTATTTATTATACTAATAAAATGTTAAAAAAGACTGTTCTAAAAAAGTTGTTTCATTTCGGAATCACAAGAAATTACTAGGTAGGGGTCGATGGACAAGTGTCAGAGTTTATCTACTGCCTGGAAAAGTACAGCCAGCAGAGACTTATTGTCTATATGGAAGTATACTACTCAATATTTACAATGAAATTACAGTATTAAGTCCACATACACTTACGCTATTCTAATCACTTACACTGACCCACCAATCGAGAGACATTAAAATAACAAGAATGTGTTATTACAACAGTTAGAAAGATATTGGTAATGGTTATGTCAATATGTAGATAATGTCAAAACAGCTAAATGAGATGGCAGGAGGCTTAGAGAAAGAAACAAATGCTTTCCTCTCCCCAGATCTGCAGAGTTTTCTAGCATTTCATAAGTAGTCAGACACATAAAAAGCTCATTGCTCAGACTGTACGAATGATTTGGGCATATTTAAATTTTTTATTATTTTTGTTATTGTTGTTACACTTTCCCGAGGGAATTCTTAGTGGTAAAAAGACAATTAACGTGTCAAACCAGACAGAAAATTGATACGTGATGTCAGTTGCATTGAAACTATCCTCTACTTGTATAGTTTTAATATCATTTATTTTTATTCCTGTCATAATAATACTTCTGAAATATTAATCAGTGCTGTTTTACTTAAGGCATATTTAAATTTTTCCTAAACTTAAGAAGTTAACACTAATTCAATAATTAATATCATTTTTATTCTCCAATCTAATTAGTTCCCTAAAAGGAGAGCTGTATTGTTTCAATACGAAATCCACCCTATTACCCTAGTGAATGTATTTTTCTAAAAATATTGTTGGAAAAATTTTAAAGGAAGATAATGAATTTAAGAAATAATTTCATTTGAACATAATCACCATTTGGATTCCCTGGTCTCGGATTAGCCATTGGTAGTTTACCAGCTGAAAATGTACTCAGAGTAAATAGAGGTGAACTTAAAATATGGATTTTTCTTTTCACTACTGTGTCTGCTCAGACATGAACACTTTGTAAAGCTGAAAGGGCAACACCGTACATTTAAACTGGTATATAGGGGCGCCTGAGTGGCCCAATTAGTTAGGCATCCAATTCGGTTTCAGTTCAGGTCATGGTCTCATGGCTCATGAGTTCAAGCCCCACATCTGCCAGTACAGAGCCTGCTTGGGATTCTCTCTCTCACCCTCTCTCTCTGCCCCTCCCACTCTCTCTCTCTCTCTCTCTTTTTTTTTTGTATCTCAAAATAAATATATGAACTTTAAAAAAATGTTTAAATTGGTATGTAAAATAAAAAATGAGAAAAATCTTAGAAAAGAAAACAGCTATATAAGATCTTGCTGTTAAGAATTTTGGTTTTTTTTCTTTTTTTATTTAAAAATTTTTTTTAATGTTTTATTTATTTTTGACAGACAGAGAGAGAGACAGAGCTTGAGCTGGGCAGGGGCAGAGAGAGAGGGAGACACAGAATCTGAACCAGGCTCCAGGCTCTGAGCTGTCAGCACAGAGCCCGACGCGGGGCTCGAACTCACGGACCGCGAGATCACGACCTGAGCCGAAGTCGGACACTCAACTGACTGAGCCACCCAGGCGCCCCTGTTTTGTTTTTTCTTAAGTATGTACCAATTTCTCAGTGTCATTGGTCATAAATGAACTTCACATTGAGATGAGTTCCACTAATAAGAAATCACTTTTTCACATTATATTCACTCACAGAAGTTTGTGGGGGAGGCCCTTCATTGTTCATCTCCTCCCCCTCACTCAACACACACAAAACTGGCTCACTGGCAGAAGAAAAGACGAATCCAGTCTACAAAAATCAATCACCAAAGCACATTCCGAAAAAGGGCTGGCTGGGAAGCTAGTGCCAAATTCTCTCAACCTCAGATCGTAGAGCTTGGTAGAGGTAGTAACTTTTTGCTTCCTATCATGCAAGATCTATGATCCATGTTGTGCAATGATATCGTTCTCATCTATGTTAATATACTGAGTAAATTATATTAAACACAAAAACTATAAGTCAAACGGAACATCGTCAGGAATCTGGGCACAAAAGGCCAAAACCAACGTGAAGCAAAGAGCTGAGCAACTAGTCAACTGGCACTGACCCACATTGGAAGCTGCTCTCAATGATTTACACCCAGAATTTCACTTTGTGATCCACGGGGACTAGATCAGCTGTCTATAATGCCTAAAAGTCACCAGAACGTTTCTCAGGTCGCCTCTTTTCTTGGGCGGCATAAATGTGGTCTACAAATTGCCCTGCTGCTAGTCTGCCCAGTGAAGATTTCATGGAGACCTAGCCCTTTCCATTCTAGGAAAAACTGTTTTTGTCAAAACATAGCTCATTATTAACCTCTCGTCTGCAACTCAGTGGCAAGAACCTCTGATGTCCAAATGCAATCGTGACATTCTCTTTCTCAGAACTGCGATCAGCAATAAGAAAGTTAGCCAGGTTACTGACAGGTCAAAGGAAAAAAAAAAAGCCCTCATAACTAATATTTGAACGGTACTGTGCAAGCCACAGAGCATTTTCTTAAGCACTGCCACATTTCATTTGCACAAGGACTCTGTGAGGTACGTATACAAATACCTAACACTCTATAATTTGTTATCTGAATTCACTTCTTCTAAATGATAAAACTTAGGCTTAGAGAGGTTAAGTAAATTGTCGGTGGTCAACAAAGCCCATGGTGTTTCTCCAGTGTCTTGCCACCTGAGACATGGCCCTAGGTGTTTCTTAGAACAAATTTCCAGTAATTAAATACGACATCCTGATGGTGTTAGAAAGATCAAGAGAGAGAAGTACAGGATCTGGACCTGCCCTTCTCATAACATCCCCACCTTCAGCATATTAGAGTACTGTCTATTATCTGACAAGCCCCTGAGTGTGCTAACGTTCTCTCCAAGTGTGCTTCAAGCTCAAAAGCTGCATTTAAAATGTCATAGATTTCTGGACACTAGTACTCAAAAATGATACACAGCCCAGGTTTCTGGCATTCTTTATGCCCATCTGCTAGCATGGCATGGTGCCCATTCACAAGGTAATAAGACAATTTCAGGAGGACACAGATGCCAAGCATATCAAGGCTGAGAGTGATAACCTGCAAAATGAAGCAAGCAGCCTTTCTTTTTCTACAATGAGCAGATCCCCCTGAGTCAGAAGCACCAAATCATACCTCTGTATCTATTCCATCAGGTGAGATCCCATTAGCTGACACAGAGTAGAACACACAGCAGAGATTGCTGTTACTAGTTCACGACCTTGACTCATTTCCCTTCATAGGTTACAAGGAACAATTAAGGTGCAGTCCTAGAGAATAAAATCCTGGCACCCCTCCCCTCCTTAGCTCAAAGACAGGTGTCTGCCACGGAGAGGATGAGTATTGGATGGAATTTTCCAAATGCATTTTCCAATGTCAGGAATCTTCGCGCCTTTGTTTACTTGCGACCAATCAAATCTTGGATAGCATGTGGCTTAGCCCAGCAAGAAGCTTCAGGAGTTGGGACAGGGTTGTGTTTTCTGTAGATGTAGATACGGTACCTCTATTGACTCCTCTGCCTGAGAATATAGTGATAAGGAAGATATGGTAAACGCAAGCTCCCTTCTGAATTCTAGCAAGCATCCTTTGACCAGAGCCGTTTATATGGAACCTCACCAAAGGCACACGATTTAGTCATTGTTCCTTCTCAATATGCTTTTTGTGTATCTATTTGAGGTGAAGAGTTGTTTAAAGAACAAGGGGAGCAAGTAAGGGGAAAGAAGTAAAACAGCTGAAGAAACTAAAAGGAAAGGAAAAGAGACAAAATTTTGACAATACATATGTGTTAATAACTACTCTGTAACATTAATTCTTATGGCCAGTCCGGTAGTAGTTCTAAACAAAAAAATCATTTTGCTACTACACAGAAATGTCAGTTTGCTTAAATCTCCTGTAGTTCCTGAAAACTAGATAGCTCCTTTTCTCTCCTTTCTCTATTTATATCCATAAACTACATAGTTTGGGAAACTATATGGATACACGCACATATACACATATACATGAACATATGTACATTCATAGATACATATGCATGCAGAAATATGTCTTTTAAAATTACTTAGACATAGGTATGTATACACACACACACACACACACACACACACACATTAGAGATCAGATTCCACACTGCAGTGGAATCATCCTGCATGGCATTTACTAGGCAGCTACTTATATATAAGATATTTTCTCTCTTCTCAGTTTGCAAAGACGGAGATTAAATGCAAGCTATTTCCCAATAAAGTATTATAAGAAAATACACAGGTGTGAACGTGTGTAAGTGCATGCCTTTAATAGGGTTGGTGTGTTTAATAGAATGTAACGACCCCCATGGTAAAATGAATTTAGCTACACTTCTGAACAATGTGTTTATTGGCTTAATAGTTATTGAACATATATTTATTGAACACCTATGGCATTCAAAAATAATTTCCTGTTGTCAAAGAGTAATAGCTATACTTATGCCAACACAAACTTGCTTTTATGGTAAATAATTGTACTTTTAATCATTTATTCAGGAGATTTCAACGAGTACCTACTGTGAATTAGGAACTGTTTTGGGGCCTGATGATATTATAAAAACTAATTTCAGTTCTTAAAATGTTTGAAGTGTGGACTAAGACAGAGACCAGAAAAGATACTGACATAGTGTGCTTAGTGGCAATATGCAGCACACAAACCATAAGAGGTAAAACTCCTTTAGATTTGGTGATTTGGGAAAATTTCATGGGGCAAATAGTGTCTAAGCTGTGTCTCTGAAGAGCTATTGATATTTAGCCCAAATTGTGTGTGCATACGTGTGTGTGGGAGTGAACAGGGTTACCTCTCGGAAGACTGAAGGTCATCGCATAGGTAATCTTTATCCTCGCCAGCCATGGAGTCCATGTCTAGCTGAGTATGAAGGCAGATAAAAAGACTTGGGTATCAAATGATGAGAAAATGTAGTTTTAGGCCCGTTAAAATATGCCCCGATAAAAGATACAGCGTTGGGACCAATATGTCTCTTCATCATGGTCCTATGCACTTTATACCTCTGTGCAGCAATATTGGCATTTATCAGCCGAAGGACAAAAAGATCTTGAGAGGAGATTAAGTGAAGAACCACTAAGACAAGGAACAACCCCATAAAGAAGCAAAGTCTTAGCTGTACCTAGGGATTGCTGAGTATAAGAATGTGGAAGATCCTTTTCTACTTAAAGTGGGGCAAGAGGTATCATTACGTTTCATATTTGTGTTATCTGATAACAGATAATGGGTATTCTTTCTCTCTCTCTGACATCTACATATCTATCTACCAATGTATATGGAAAAGAAGAAAAGAAAGGAGGGGGAAGTGGGAGGAAAGATGGAGGGAGGAAATGAAGGAAGGATAGATGACCAAGTATAAATGGATTCACGCTCCTTGGAATTTTATAAATGTGATTCTCGCTTGAGGGTGGGAGTCACTAGAGCTATGCCATAGGGAAGAAGTCCTCAAATTTAAGTTTGTTAAAGAATCAACACAGGGGCACCTTAAAAGTAGATTCCATGATTCTCTTCCAAAAGATTCTGATTCAGTTGGTCTGGAATAGGGACCAATAACCTCTCCTAGACAGATCTAACATAGGGGGTTGAGACCACACTTTGAGAAATGCTGCCTTAAGGAATATTAAATACCCCCTCCAGCCTTATGATTTACCCATAGATAGAGATTTAGTTCTAGACTTCCACATTTGCTTTGGTGGAGACAAAGAAGTGCTCACTTTTCAAAAGCACATTAAAGTTATCAAGGTTCTTGGAAACATGCTTTGAATTTGTATATGTATATTATAATACATTATATATACATATATAATTCTGCTTCAATTTTAACCTCAGACCTGAATAAATTCCACATTGCATATCTTTATTTTCTGAAAAGGATGACTGTGATGTAAGAGAAAAAGTCAGTTACAGGGAGAAAACAAAAAGAAGAGAAGCAGAAGAGGAAATAGAAAAAAATACCTGTAGAGGAGTCGAAGTCATTTTCAATGTTTGCCATTTTTAAAAATTTTTAAGGCTTATTCATTTTTCAGAGACAGAGACAGAGCACGAGTGGGGGGCGGGCAAAGAGGAGGGGGTGCAAAGAGAGGAGACACAGAATCTCCGAGCTTTCAGCACAGAGCCTGATGCGGGGCTTGAACTCACAAACCGTGAGATCATGACATGAGCTGAAGTTGGACACTTAACCGACTGAGCCACCCAGGCGCCCCATCAATGTTTATTATTTTTAGTTTGGCCAAAGAAACGAGTGAAAACTGGATTGTTGAAAACTTCACAGATTTTGAATCGTGAACATTTCTCAAGCAAATGAAGGAAAATGAACATAAAAAATAGAAACACATCGGTCCGACTTGTCCCCTTGCCTCCATCAATTTAATAAGGGGTTGACATTTGAAAAAAAAATGTAGTCAAGATCTAGCAGTTTAACCGAACAATAAACAAGCAGAGCTCTGCTGTACAGTGTTTCAGCTCTGCTTTATAGCATGAGGAACTTCAAATCTAATTAGGATGGGAAATTTTGCCTGAACAAGTCTGAAAAGTATTGAGCAATTTCCTAGCAGTCATGACACTGATTCTGGGTATGTACATACTAGAGCTAAGTTCAGCAAGGCACAAGGGCATAAAACAGCACTGCAAGTGAGAGGGATAAGAGCAAGATGTAATAAAAAGCGCAAAGACTTTGGAACAAAATAGAAGTGGGAATAATATGTTCCATACAGTCCCACCATTCACTAGATTTCTGCCCTTGGTGCAAATTATTTATCCTTTTTGAGACTCAGTCTTCTTACCTGAAAATAGAGATGAGAATAACTTTTCCCCCCAAATTATAGGAACTAAGTTAAATAAAAACCCTAGCTCAGTGGATATCCCATAACGAATTCATATTTGCTCATCCGCAGAGATTACTTTAAGAATGTTGGAGACACAAACGCCCACATAAAAAATGAGGAAAAAAAACATAGCGGAGATGTCTGTTGTTATGTTCAGTGCTGCTTGGTAACTAAAATATCATCCAACAATTGGTTCTAAATGGTATGTTGGCAAACTGTGTGAGAACAATTAATAATTACCTATTTTCTGAGCGGTTTGAGATGTTTCTCTCTGGCAATTTCTTCCATTCTGGCATGTGAATATGCTGGGTGTTTTGAGACATTACCTGAGGTTTCTTCCTCTGGGCGTCTTCCGCGGTTATGTCTATTACCCTTATGGCACCATTCACCATGATCCAGGGGAGGGAAGATAGAGTGAAGGCAGAAAAGAGTCCGCTTTGAGTTCCAATCATAGAGACAAATAATCTTGAAAAACAGGAAAGACAAAGGATCTTGAGGGAGTACGTTTCTGAAAATTACAAATGAAAAGCGTCTTCTTACAAATGATAAGAAGAAAGTGTATGCCAAAAATTATTGAGTTGAAAAGGATACAAGATAAAATAAAGGATTCTTTTTCCAATACAGAGAAAAATTAAAAATTCCATCTGGACTGAAGGAAGGGGAAGAGATGGAAGAGGATAGTGGTGAAAGGGAAGGGCTTCGGGCATAAAAGGAGTGTGAGAGGATAGGGCTGAGTTATAGACACAGGCTTCCTCTGCCCCCTTCCCATCCACTGTTCTCACAAATGTCTGTGCAGTAGGAGCAATGAGTAAGGATAAGCCTAAGGACTGACTCTCAGAGGGCAGACACCAAAAGTGGTGTGGGAAAATATCCAAAAGATTAGGGAGCCTCTGAGAGAGAGGCAAAAAAGGCTGAGAGAATTTCAGTGGAAAAGAAAGCACATGTGCATGTATTGACAGGACACCTGACCAGATGTAACTTGGATCACACAAGCTGAAGGCCACACAAAAGGATCATAGATGCTACCGCAGATATATCTGAGATAGCGTTGAGCACCAAGGCTGAGTAGAATGAATTAAGCCTCAGTGAAGACAGAGTGTGGCTGTGGGCCAAGGCTTCCATGCCAAAACCAGGCCCTAGAATGCCCCCCACACGAAGGGAAAGAGAAAGGAAAAAAGATTCCTAAATTAACTGAGCACATCTCCAAAAGAGACTAGGAGAAATTGAAAAGACTGAGTTTAGCTTGATTGAGCAAGGTGACTGTTTCGACTGCACAGAAGTTACAGAAAAATCTCATACAGTTTGTGTCTAGATTTTGTTGTTCTTCAATACTACACCCACTAAGACACACAGCCAACACCAATCTTGTGGAATATTATTACCCTGAAAGTAGGTTTAATGCATGTTTAATTATAGAGGTAGATAAAATTCAAGAATATTTCAGGAAAGAATGGAAAAGGGAAGAAGGAAAAATGTTGCTCTCGCTGTGGCAAGAGAGGCACAAGTAGCCTTCACAATGGTGTCTGACAGGAACGTGATGCTCAATTGTTTAGCTTTAAAAGGTATACTTATAATAACTAAAAGTATAGTTTTTATTTTCGAAATGGTATTTGTAGGCAGGCATTTTTTAAAGTTGAAATCATGCCTCCAATACATTTAAAATGATTCAGTATTCATACATGGCTTCTTATCCCGCCACTTTTCCATCCCCTTTCCCTCCCCGGCCCTCCTTCTGGGAGGTAAACATTGGTAATGATTCCATAGAAAATTGTTTCAAGTAAAAGCTGTCCTTATTCTTCTGTTTGTCAATACAGTACAATGACATTTTACAAGTTTGAGTTCACTATCCATACTTTGTCATCACAGGTAAAAGTTAAGTCTTACCTTAAAATCCCCAGATTCTAAATTTAAATTTAAAAAATAAAATAAAAAAATAAAATAAAATAAAATTTAAAAAATAAAATAAAATTTTAAAAGTACAATTAAAATAAAAAAATAAAATAAAATCTCCAGATTCCATAACAGAACTTGTAATGGCCCAATGCTTTACTTCTTTGCTGATGCAATAGTGTCTATCCCAAATTATTTCTACTGCAATTTTTTTTTGTTGCAGTTTTTAATTCCCTCTTCTCTCCAGGTGCTAACAATAGCTAGTTGGACTATCAGGGAGTATCTCAATTTTACCTCTTTTGCTGTTTCTCAGCTCAGTGGACTTAACTCCATTCATTCAATCATTCAACAAATATTTATTGAGGGTCTGTCACGTGCTCTATTAGTTTAAATTTTTAAAGAAAGTTGATATTTCATTAATTTTACTATTATATTTGACCAATCACCATCTCTATTACCTGCTTAAATTGAAAAGCATTTAAATGTTTTAATTAATGTTCAGAATAGGAGTTCCCACATCCCAGACTCCTGATCACTTCTGAAATGATGGCCTCATACCTGTGCTATGGGCCTTTGAAACTTAGGAAAAGTCGGTTCTAAAAATAAGGATATAAATTAGATCGTAAGAAACTGATTCCTACCCATACAGCTGGGCTAGAAAGTACAGGAAGTAAAAGAGGGTCTATTTGTTGTTCATATACAGGTTGTAATGTGCAAACACTTTCGTTCTGTCGTGTAACAACCCCGGGGTGGTGGGGGGGTGAGGGGAGCACCATTCACAGCAACTGGGGTAACAATGGGATTTGGGGCATTCCACAGAATGGTGGCCCTATACAACCATTTTATAAACTCTGCGGCCACAGCTCTGCTCCTTCTTTCTTGATGAGAGGACTTCAAATGTATTTGTGTGCTTATCAATAGGTGACCACTTTCTCGGAATAGGTACCGGTTTATGATTCATCTCAGCCACTCCCAGCATCTCACTCCCCTGCTCATCATGGTTTAAACACAGAAATGTGACCCAATAATGGTAAGAGTAAATCCCCTGATGGCTTCTGGGAAAGGGTTTTCCTTAGAAATGAGGAGACATGGAAAACAACACTCCTCTCCGTCCATGGCATGTAGTCTTGTCTCTAGTGATATCTGAAACTGTTGCACATATAATGTGGAGGAAATGTCACCAAAATGTTCAAGATAGTAGAGCAGAAACTGAGAACTGCCCTACTCACAAATTTCTAATGGGAGATAATAAATTCATTAGCACTTAAGCTGCTGTGGATTGTTCCTTCTTTTGTTAGGAGCCAAAAGCATTCTTATTGAAAGTCATGAATTTGGCTACTCCATTCATCAGTATGGAAATGGTGGGATAGAAAAGCTCTGTAACTTCTTGACATTAGTGAGTAGGAAGCATTTAAAATAAAAACCCAAAAACAGATTTCTGGTATTGCCAGCTGTCTCACGCTTGGACTGCAAGTCAATGACTGAATTTACCAATGACATAGTAAACATTCAGTGTTTGCCAGTTACTGTGGGAGGGTCGGAAGACTAGAGTCAATAAATTAACTTGATTGTTTTTATTAAGCTAATTGGCTCCAATACTTGACCAGAAGATAGTCCAGCCTTCTAAACCATATTTGACCCACATAACAATCCTATGTCCTCCTAAGGGCTCATTCATTCCTCTCTTCCAGAACTCATATCCTGGCTTGCTTATGGTTCTCTTCACCCTCTCTTCACCCAGATAGTTGCAAATCTGATTGTTTCATGGGTATCAGACCTCATTGGAAAATGAAAGATAATAGCTATGCTTATCAATGATAACTAGTCACCTACAGCCCAGATTTCTCCTATGCAGTACAACCCGATTTTGGAAACTGATAATAACAACAATGGCCACCACATTGGTAGGAAGCATTTGAGATAGCAGACGCATTCTATTTGGAGATGGCTTTGTCTGATTATCTGTGTACCTATGCTAATGAGAAAGAGTGACTAAGATTGCAGACTATTTCTCCATTTTACATGTTTTGGGAGTCATTCTTCACATCTGTTGCCCCCTAACAGGAGAGAGTACCAAAAAAGGAGGGCTTTTGAGTTAGAATGCTCTAGTCAACCAGCACACCAGGTCACTTGATAATGGCTGGCCTGGCAGGCGTCCAATGCAGGGGATACTTCATAGATATTCTGTATGTCTTCACTCCAGTGATGACTATAAAGTATGGTGGAGCATTTAGGTGTCAACTCACACACACACGCACGCACACACACACACACACACAGACACACACACACACACACACACACACACATGAAGGAGAAGAAAAGTATGAAAAAAGGAAAGGTGGATGAAAATTACTATCTGGGGAAAAAAACCCACAGTATTTAGGGTTCTCAGGAAAAGAATTTTATTTTTCTTCTTTTGAATTTAAAAAATGCACATGGCTTGTGGCCTTGAGGAGAGAAGCACAGGAACAAGGCGGCTTTTGTACTCTATTAAGGTTGAGATTAAAGTCCCTACTGATAAACTGAACATTCTTTAAAAGTGACCAGAAGCAAACAGTGTCTGTTTGCTGCTACTTTATTACAAAGACACCACTGAGAATAGCTAAGAATATACTATTTGATCTTTAACAGGTTGACCAAATGATTGCAGTTGGCTCCAGTACATGAGATGCTTTCTGCAAATTATTGTTTCTGGTTATAAACCTTTATAATATCTCAGAATGAATTATGTATGTATTTCATGTTTTCTTTTCTGTTATCAGCCTTGATGTTCTCATTTCAAGTTTCACCCTAGCCTCCTAATAATGCAATATTGAGGCCATTCAGACACTAATTATGCCTCCGTGGCTTTTTTGAAATGACTAAATCAGCATCAGTTCTATAATTATCATTAGCAAGTTTGTATCAGTAGCTCACATCACTTGAAAAGCTCAACTTAAATGATTTGTGAATGTACTCATCTGATACATTGAATACTCTCTATAGATACACACAGGTGCTTGCATATTGCTTTATGTAAAATAGAAAGTCTGTACATGTATATTGCATGAAATATATTTTCAATGCAATATTAAAACATTATTTCCATAGCTTGAAATATTAAGCTACGCAGACACCCAAGATACCTGCGCTTTAAAAGCTCAGTTGGGGTGAACGGTATAAGGAAATAGAAAACTATTACTCATACTTAAGGGTAGATCTGATGTCTTCCTCATTTTCAGTGTGTTCAAATAGGAATATGGCAAAGATGATTGACAGGAAGAAGTATCCAAATGCAATTCCTCTGTATTTTCATTGTTTCTGTTCTTGAATTATTGATATTGCCAGTAGTCATTTGCCATGAAAACAAATCAAGTTATGTATGGTAAGCACTTCCCTGAATGTAACACTTTTATATTTTTAAAAATGTTTACAGTGTGCCAATTTTATAATTTAACAAACTGGCAAACTGGTGGGGAAAATAACTCTGGCAAAAGAAAAACATGGTACAAATTAAAAATCTTAATTCTGTAACTCAAACACAAATACTGTGCAGAAAAATATTACAAGAAAAAAAAAATCCCGCCAGCTACTGAGAGGAGAAGCTATGAAGATTTCTTTGTAGCACTTAGAAGGGAAAGACTCACCTTAAACAGGAAAACCTGATAAGAATTTCTGAATTTAGGTCTCTTTAGGAATAGGGGGACATACATCAAAAGCTGAGCCATTGTACTTCCCGGTGACAATCTTTTTTTTTTTTTTTTCACACCACCTAATACTGGATCCTTGTTTTGTACAAAAAAACTTGTGCCAGGCTGTAGTATTTTATGACCTACATTATTACCCTCTGGGTAGTGAAATGATGGTGCCAAACTAATTATTGCTTTGTCTAATTTTAAATCCAGGTCTATGGAGATTAACAGCTTGCACATTAATTCAAAGCACCAACAGCCCACCTAACCTAATGCTGTTTTAAATGAATTAAAAATCCTGTTTAGGAAACTTTAATATACTTTAAATGAAGAAAACGTGCGTCTATATTTTTATGCAGTATATAAAAACCAAATTCACTTTGCTTATTTTGCTTGCTCAAACATACTCCAGGGAGGAACTTTTCTTATCTTCAGGCATTACTTCTCTCGAAAATGAAATACCTGCTAAGCTAAAAGCACAGCCTGAGTGGAACTAATTGTAAAGTGGCAGTGGTGGGGGGAGGAGGGAGGCCACATAATGAGAAGAGAGACTGTAGAAAGACCATGTTCAGACGGAGGGGGAAAAAAAAAACCCACTCGATTCCAATGTATTGTCCCTTTTTATATCTTTGACATTAAATGAATGCCTTTAAACACACTGACATTTTGTAATATTACAAAATGAACGTGCTGTATTGAGCAATCAATACAAATAACCCATCTATAAAAAAGGCAAGGAAGCATATCACCAAACCCTACAAGAAGGATTGACAGTTTGAGGGACCAGAAAATGATAGACCATTGCAATCACTCCCCAGCCGGGCTCCCCGTTTCCAGTTCTATTAGCTGTATCTGCGTAAAGCAGGTCTCGGACCACATAAATCTCTTGCTTAAAAACCTTCCAGAGCTCCCTGTTGCCTACCTACTGAAATGCAAACCTCTCACCCAGGGACCGAATGAAGTTTCTCCACAATGTCTCCCCAATTCTCATTTTTTCCCCATTTCCCCTTCTGTGCCTGTGTAGAGCAAAGGTTCCACCCAACTAGATTAAATACTGTTTTCTTTTGCAAAGGCTCTCATGATTTCTTTCATCACCGCCTTTGGGCATACCTACTTCCTCTACCCCTCAACTCATTAGTTTCTTCAATAAACATTTATTCAGGATTGTCACCATTTCGAGCACCCGTGGTGGGGGCAGGGACACAAAGAAACAAAACCAAAGCTGGAAGTTACAATGACTGCCTGCCTTCAGGGAGCTTTACAATCTAACAGAGAGGTCAAACAGAAAGATACTTTAAATAAGACCTTAAGGGAGAGAGAGAGAGAAAGAGAGAGAGAGAGAGAGAGATGGAGTCTGAGGAGGACCCAGGGAAAAGCTGCTGAAGTGACGCCCCCAGCCCCTGCCCCTCTCTCAAAGGTTAGGAAGCCTTCTTAGAGGAGAGGTAAGTTCCCCTTAAGTTCCCTCCCCAGAAGAGGAGGGAAACCGGAGTGAACAATGGAAAGCAAGGCACAGAGGGAACAGACAACACGACAAACGCAGAGTGCAGACTACAAGCAGTTTGTTGTACTGAAGCTTAAAGACTGAGACTACAGAGGCCAGGAAAGTGGTCCTCTCCCTCATCAGAGAACCCGTATCTTCTAGACAGACCCCTTTATGAGTCACTTATTCACTTTGAACTATATTTATCTGACTTTATCCATGAAACGTTAATGTCAGTTTTCTTTAAATTTTCTGCAATTTTTAGTACAATACTTTTAACCACAGTACGTGTTCAGAACTATATGTACTTTCTGTTTTTATTTATTTTGAGAGAGAGAGAGACAGAGAGAGAGGCAGAGAGAGTGGAAGAGAGAAAGAATCCCAAGCAGGTTGCGCACTGTCAGTGCAGAGAACATGAACCCTTGAGATCATGACCTGAGCTGCAACCAAGAGTTGGATGCATAACCGACTGAGCCACCCAGGCGCCCCCTATATGTACTTTCTAAATGAACTTGAGAATCATACAGAATCAGGCAGAGGGTGCAACAAATAATGAACACTACCACCATTCTAAGAGTGAATGATGGGGTGCCTGGGTGGCTCGCTTAAGCGTCTAACTTTGACTCAGGTCGTGATGTCACGGTTCGCGCGTGGGTTTGAGCCCTGCGTCACTGCCGGGCTCTTTGCTGACAGCTCAGAGCCTGGAGCCTGCTTTGGATTGTGTGTCTCCCTCTCTCTGCCCCTCCCCTGCTTGATTCTGTCTATCTCTCTCTCAAAAATAAATAAACACTAAAAAATAGTGAATGAAAATGTGTAATCCTCAAGTGATTAGAAGAAAACACTTTTGTATAACCAAGAAAACATCTCACGTGAATCCCTCACAGGATTTTCCTGTTGTCTCTTTTCTTGCAGGGTTAGGCCACCAAGGAGATATATGGGCCACTCTACCTGTATTCAAGTGTAAATCTAATAAATTGAGTAATTTTACTAAAATGAGGTCAAGGTCGTCACTAGTTTTTTGGGGGGTAGGAAGGGCCATAAGGATGTTTTAGTATTCTTAGTCGAACTGAAGCACAAATGAAGATCCTTAAGTAAACTGCAATTTTATGCAAGCATAAAAATTTATTATAGCAGTAATTTGCATTATGATAAGATCTACTTTAGATTTTGTGAGCGATAGGAAAAACAATGTGCAGGTCTGATAAACAGCTAGTAAGTCATGGAATGTTTTGGAAACAGGATCGTTTGGAAGAAGATATTAGTTGTTTAATGTTTTGTTAAAATAGTTAATAATTGAATTTGAAGCTAACAAGCAGAATGTATAAATTAAATTGAATTGTGTTTAGCATTTCACGAAAAACTCAACATTATAGCCACCCAAACTTGTTTTTGTCTTTAAAACATCTTGTCACCCTCATCTTCTTATCTTTGCTATGCTCTGTCTACCCTCATATTTTCCTTCTCTTTTTTTCTTCTGTCACATAGGTACACATCTCTGCGACTAACCTGGGTCAAATTATCCTCAGTTCAGGCACGCCAGAGTATGGTCACCTGCAGAATTGTATCCAATATCACCTTGCTTATTTTCTTACCCTCCACTGTGATTGTTGTTGCTTATTGTGTATTGAGAATAAGAATGGAAAACTAGAAGAATCTTTCCTCCCTGAATTAGCTTAAGAGGAACACGCACATGCGCGGGCGCGCGCGCGCGCGCGCGCACACACACACACACACACACACACACACACACACACTTTTGAAGGGAAAAAAATAGTGATGCTTATTTTTCTTTGGCTTACTTAAAAAGCTCAAGTCAGTATACACTGTCTATTAGAAATTCATTATATGTGTTCTCTCTACATTAAAAAGAAATTAAAATGAAAAAAGAAATAAGCAATGGGCTTAATGCAGTGGGAAAAAAAAGTTGGTCCCAAAGGCTTTTCACGGAGTTAACGATTTTCTTGACTAGCCAATCCACTTTCTTCAGACACTCAATTTCTTATTTCTCATGTTGTCACAAGAAAAGCTTCATAAAGTACATTGTAGAGATGGATATCAGTTACAACCAGAAACATTTCTTTTGAAGAAAAATTTTAAAAATAAATGTGGATAAAATATGGTGACCATTAAAATGTTCATCATACCACGTCATTAAAGATCATTTTCCAACAACAAAACCCATAAACATTGTGCTAGGTTTACAAAGAATGCATCGTTTTGAAAAACAAAGTCAAGTTTCATCTTCCTTTGCAAAAAAAAAAAAAAAACAAACAAAGTAACTGGAGAAAAGCTTTATCCATATCTTAAAAAAAAAAAAAAAGCTAGAAATAGTACGGTGACAAACTCCATTGTGAATCTTATTAGTCATGCAAATCCCATAATGTATATTCTATTACGTAAATATTTTTTCCCCAGAGTATATGTACTTTTGGACAATTTTGAAATGCTGTGTAAATACATGCACTGCTCTTTTGAATAGTTTCCTTTTCTTTGCTTCCAAAGTTAATTATATTCATTTGTATGTTGAATGATGAATTTTATAATCTGTATTTCAAATGAATATACAAAGGCATTGAAAAAAGTAGTACTTATCGATGAATAAACTGCCAACCACACTTTTTCTTGCCCCTTTTTAAAAGCAGGGCTTATTCTGTTTTTCAGATATTGAAAATGAATTGCTTTAACTTGATCATGATTTTTTTTTTTTTTTTTTTTTTACTCAGTGGATATTGCAGCATATATTCTTTATTTGGTATTTCAGTTTACATAAGGGACTGTAAATCCAGGACAAGGAATTTAGTGTTAAAGGCTGATGAGCTTGGAACTTTTTTTTTTTTTTTTTTAACAAATAGGGACTGAGCAGTTTTGCTTGAATTGCACAGAGCATCTGCTCTGTGTCCAGCGGACTTCTCGTCATTCTCCAAATGGGCAATAACTGGAATTTTAAGTTCTTCACAGTTGTTATTTTTTAATTCATCTGTACTCAATCCAACAGTGACCCATAGCTATTTTTCTACACTTATTTCTTTGTGGTGAAATCCAATGGGCAACTTTTCCTAATATCGTTTTCAAAGCTATCTTGTAAAATATAACTAAAGGGGCTTCAGTGTTCTCTGTTACATCAGAATAAAGTTCTTCTGTTTTATTTTGAAACCCGGTTTTAAAAAAATGCACAGAAAGGTCAAACCCATTCCAAATAGAAATCTCATTCTTTAGAAATATTTGGTAAGATCTTGAATCACTTCTTTTTGTCTTTTAGATTCTGTCATCTGCCTAGATTTAACTAAAATAATTTTTCTTTCTCATTGTGTTAGCTAAATGCATCCATTCAATGGCTCTCCATTCACAGGTAAGAAAATCACAAAAGGAGAATGAAATTAATTTCAAAGTATAAGTGTGGTATCTTTTAAAGGCTGCATTTCATCATCTGGAGAGCTGCTACTTAGTCTATTAAATCTGTAGCAGAGAAGCAGGGGGAAATGTGAACACCGGTTATGAGGGTCAGTCCTAAACAAGTATGTTTTCGTTTCCAACCTGCCTTCAAAGGTAACATTTTCAGCCTCATGGGTTCCTGGTCGAATATGTAATTTGCCTCTTTCATTCTTAGCTTACTCGAAATGGAGCGGACTGGATGTCCACCAGGCCAAAGTATAAACTTACCATTTATCTATTAAAGTCATATTTAATGAAAACGAAGAGAAATTATTACCTCACTCACTCACTTTCTCATTACGATTCCTAAAGAACTTTGCCGGGCACATTATCTCGTAGACATCATGATCAAATGTTATTGTTTGCTTTATTATCTCAGTTGGATGGTTGGCTAGTCTAGAATGAAATAGGTTGAAGGCAATACTCGCAGCCTAGAAGTCTGAATGAGGTTCCCATTCAAATGATCCTGGTTGTTTGGGGGTGGGGCGGGGTGATTAGTAAACCAACTGAGCTTACACTGCATAGTAAGCGTCTGGATGCAGCACATTTACATCTAACAAGAGACCCCAGAAAACGTGTGTGTGTTTCTTAAACCTTATGTTCCGAACAAAAGGCTATCTCAGCAACAGACAATCAGCACTGCATTGCTCCCTGGGATGCGAGCAACACACTCAACTGCACATTTCATTCTTCCTCAGCTCCCAGCACCACAAAGCCCCTACTCTCTTCCCACTCCTGGGTCCCCAGCTTGCTCCCTAGAAGGGGGTTGGGAAAGCAGGAGGCTAACGTCTATGCTGGCGCACCAGCCGCCCGCACCGGGGGCCCCCAGGCGCTGCCTTCCCCTGCCCGAGCCGCCTGGGGGAGGTAGGGAGGGGAGCCAGGGAGCGCCAGAGTGGACCGCACACCTAGACACTTAGGATTTTATTTATTCACAAGGAGGCGGGGGAGGGGAACTGGCTTAATTCGGATTTCCCCCCGAAGTTGCCTCTTCTTGGCAGATGAAGTCATTTTCTGGCTGGTGTTGGCGGCCCAGGGGAGAGTGCGGGTGAGGTCCCGGCTCCCCGGGCCAGATCTTGTCCTGCGCGCGGAGTCGTGGCCGGGTGGGGAAGGGTGGACCCGCCGCAGCTGTCGGGAGGGCCGGGAGCGGGCAGGGAGGGGCCCGCGGGCGCCAGAGCCGCGCAGCCGGGTCCCAGGCCCTCCCAGGCTGGCTGGGGCGCGCAAGGGCCGGCCGGTCACGCGTGGGAAAGAAAGGCCCCTTCCCCCCGCCCCCGCCTGCCACCCCACCCCCACCCCCAACCCCGGGCACCGCTCCCCTTTCCCCAGCTTGGGCCGCCCGGGTCTGCGGGCAGGGAGAGCTCCGGGTCCCCGCGCGCGTAATCATGACCTCGGGGCCCCCTCCGGGCCGCGTGAGCGCGTCGGCGAGGCTGGGCGGCCGCCGCGGCCCCGGCCGTGTAACATGACCCGAGCGGCTGGCCGGCCAGCGCGGCGCGGCCATTGAGCCCTCCCTGCCCATGAATCTCTGGCGCGTCTCTCGCTCGCTCGCCCGCTCGCCTCCCGCCTCCCTTTCTCCCCCTCCAGCTCCGCGGGCTCCGTGCGCCTCTCCCTCTCCCTCCCGGTCCTCCCGCTGCCCGTCTCTCTCCACTGCCCGCCTCTCGCCACTGCCTCCCGTCTTCTCTCCCTCTCGGCAGCCTCCGTCTCTTTCTCCCTCTCTCCTTTGAAAACTGATCTTTGGCTCTTAGTGTGAAAGTGATTTGAATTTGGCTCGGCGGCGCTCTGCGCCTGCGCCCAGCCTCTGGCATGCTGGCTCCTTCCAAGCAGCTGTTTTGGGTTTGAAATTCCAACATGGCAGAGGCTGCAGTCCGTCTTCCCTTCAAAAACTTGGAATGATTTCAAATCATAGGCACCTTCACTTAACCCTAGCCTCCATTCATCAGCAAACACATCGGATCGATGCTACGCTAACCTATCGGGTTTTTGCTCCGCGCGTTCAGGTAAGAGGAGCTTCGTAGTTTTCCACCATCGGCTTAAATTTTGTTTTTGTTTTTGTTTGTTTTATTTTTTTAAGAATATAAATACATGCAAGACCCCTAATAAAAAGAGATCTCCGAGTTGTGCCGTAAGCATTAAATTTGATTTGCACTCGCTTCTATTCTGTACGCCAACCTGCTGTCTAATTTCTCTGTACAAAGTAGCCCTGAAACATTATAATGCATATTTTTGCTGCTTAATCATTGTAACAATAGTATTGGATTAAGAGTTCGCGATAGCAAGAATCTCGTTTTCCGCTATATTGGGCTTACTTATTACTATCTTTTTACTTCAAAAATAAAAAAAAAAATAAGAAAGCGGAGCCATAGGGTGGGGCTAGACTTTCTTCGGGAACTAACTTCTAAGTAAATAAGAAGTGTAAATAAGAATCTTGCTCACACAAAAAGTTGAGGTTAAATTACAGTCTCGTGGCTGGGGGAACGTGAGAATGTCAGAAGATCGGTTGCAGAAAAATGTAAGCACATCATCTTGGAGGGGGTACAGCGTGGTGGGCGTATTGTTGGCAAGGAACGGGAGAGAAAGATGTATAATTTAATGGTATATACAATCCACTGATCCTATTACCGTCCTCCCCGGAGCTCTTGTTAGTTTCAATGGGAGTGAGTGAAATTGACATGGACTTGCATTCCTGGTCATGTGCTTTTTTTCCTTTCTTTCTTCTCCTGTGATCTGAGATCCCCTTTTTGTTGATGTTGCTTTCCCCCTTAATTATATGCATGTAGGTTAAATGAATACCTGACGAAAGGGCCCACGTTTCAAGGCAGTGACATTTGATAGCTGAGAGGAAAAGTGGCTTTAATGAAAAGCAACCTTTGGAATTCCTGCTTGTGAGAAATCCAATTCAGCTTTTTGTGCTGCCAGCAAGAAATGATCAGTAGCACCAGTGTTTATGGTACGTCAGTTTTGGAATTTACTTCCTTTGCATCTAAATAGGAAAGACAAATTAAATAGCATGATAAAAACCGTTGAAGATGCTCCTTGGGAAGCAGATGCTTATCATGTATAATTCCTCTAATATATAATATATATATATGCATATTTTAATCTGTCAAAATGCTTGTTTGCTTTTGCTATCACTTGTTTATATATCAGTTTTGATTAATAGATTACTGGAGTCCACTTTTACCGGTTTTAGCAGTAATCTCAAAGTTACGTGTTACTAGTAATACACTATATAGCCGCTGAAGTCAAATGGTATGTAAATTAGTTAAACTCAGTGTGGGTTTTTTTGGGGGAGGAGGCTGGGTGGAGAGGGGAGAGGGCTGGAGTGTGGGGAAAGAGTGCTTACTAATGAAAGTATATATGTATGTATGTATATATATATATATGTATGTATATATACACACACACACAGAGCTGGATGAAAAATTTTTTTCTCAACCTATTAATGCAATTTGACTATCTGCTCTCTGGATGATTACATTTTGTGGAGTAATCAGTTCTTCTGAGTGTGGTTTTTTTGGGTGAGTGAGTGAAGGGGTATCTTTTACATAAAAATAAAAAGTATGTATTTTTTGATTGCTTTAAGTCCTTAATGCCTGAAACAGTATTAGTTTCTTTTTCCTTGCCATTCACTTGTCTGCCTGTCAGCGCTTTTTACTTTTAACCTGTGACAGAATTAAATAATCAAGCACTGAAATTGACTTTGTTTGAAATCGCTCTTTCCTCTTTCTTCACAAAAAAAAAAAAGAAAGAAAGAAAGAAAGAAAGAAAGAAAGAAAAGACAAAAAAAGAAAGAAAGGTCAGATAAATGGAGTGAGAGGGGGTTTTCAATAGCTCTTGTGACTGTGCTGTGGGTACACTTTGTGATATTCAATTAAGACGAATAGAGAACAACAACAGCAGAAAGATGTTAAAAGTATTTTGCATAGCCACAGGATATGTCCACTTTACACTGGGTTGGTTTTTGTTGTTGTTTGTGTGTGTGTGTGTTTTCTTTTTCTTTTTTTTTTTTTTTTTTTTTGGTTACATTTATCCCACCACCATGCATTCACCCTGCAAAGACAGAGAAGGAAAGGGAGAATATGAAAGAAAGAAATAGCAGTGGGGCTAAGCTGCCAGGGGTCTATAATGTGGCCGTGGTTACTGCTCTCTCATAACACAAATGTGAATGCAAGGAAAGGCACTGCAAGACCGTTGCGCGACATGCACTTCTGGTTGGACTCTGGTGACTATTGAGCTAAACACACACTGCTCTCACACTATAGAAAGGATTTGAATTTTGCATTTGGAACTTGTTGACTTTGAAGCGATCAATAAGAAGACTGTTTATTTTAGATGCACATAATTTGCCCTGAGAAATGTTTTAAGGAGGAGAGAGCACAGCTTTTTTTCCCCCGGAGCTGTTGGAGCGAATGGGATTGCCAGATGGGCGATTTCCCTCTGTGATGTTAAAGCTGTAATATATATTCAGAGCAGATTGGGCTGCTGCCTGTGATGAGGAGGATATTACATTTATAAATTTTAAATCGGAGCTCGGACAATGTGCTGAAAGCAGAAATTGGATGGTTTGACTGTTCACCGTATTGATACTTAAAGGTGATTTCTGGGTAGTAGTAATAATAATCATTGCAGTAATATGTAAAAAACACGTTGGGGTAGGCAATCATGTAATTCACGACATTTAACAGCAGATTTAAGTGTGTAAATTGCCCCCCTCCCCTGTCCCTGCTTACTATTAAATAATAGTCACATCATTTATTTCTCTGCGTTTAAATGCTCGCTGTGCAAATGATGGTCGTGCAGGAGCCTTATCACATACCAGAATTCTGAGGAGGAAAAGTTTATATTTCTCTATCTCTGTGTCTGCCTATAAAGTAGATCCTTGTGTATATGTATAAAGTGCATTAGTGGTTCCTATTTTGTAATTCTGTTACTCTGATTATTTTTGGATTTTGTTGGTCTCCAGTGTGTGGCCTAAAGGAACCAGAGCTCCAAACCTAAAGGCTGGGAAGGGGCAAGTGCTCACACTTTGCCAGCTCTGCTGTTGCAAATTAAAAGTGTGTTGTGGTCAGGAAATGAAAGCTACAATGTCTCTTTTGAACAAGTCGTTTATCAAGAGAAACATCTATCAGGGACTGCCTTGTCACGTTGATTCTCTAAAAGTTAGGTCCGAGGTGGAAGCTGCTTTGATGTTTTTGATCCTAAATTTAATACAACTGCAAAAAAAGCAAGGATATTATGACCAGAATAGATTAAAAAAAAAAAAAAAGATTCCTGGAACCAACAAGATCTGTTTGTTAGTACTGTACTATGTGTGAAGTTTTCTTGGACATGAGAGTTGAAAGGTTGAAGGGGAAAGCCTAACCTTCATAAACTGATAGTTGTTACATGTTTATAGCTGGCTTCTTGGTCCACAGGGACGGTTTGAAAACAGATTGTTTTAAAGGGAAAATTATGCGGAGAGGGGGTTTTGCAACAATATGCAGAGAATCTGAGTTGTCATTCATTCAAATTTTAGACTTGCCCTCTTCCTTTCATCTTCTCTTTTCGTCCTTTATTGCTGTTTCCTATCATCATTATATGGGTGACATATCCGCTTTTCTTTGGGAAAGAAAGATTTTTTTTTCTATAAAAACCATTTCCCAAAACGTGTTTGCTCACATCATCTTTATTGTTTATTAGTTGTGCATGTTGGTGGTTATCAGTGTAAACTGCATGGACTCACTCAAGTCTTTTGGAATTTCAGCCTAAATATAGAGGTAGGTAACACATCAACCAGGCCATGTATTCTTGAGTACTGAATATGGTGCATGCATTATTCAGATTTTGAAAGGTACTGTTAAGAAAATGACCAATTAAATTTTTATTTATTTTTTTATTTTATTATTATTATTATTTTATTATTTATTTTTTTTTATTTTTGTGAAAGCAGTTAAACGCAGCCTGCTTCATTGTGGGAGGCAAAGATAGGAGAGAAGTTTTCCTTCCTTGAAATAGTTTTTGGATACTTGTCTTACAGTGCTGTGGGCCACTTGGTTTTTCATTTGGATCTATCAACAACTAGGCTGAGAGACCGCGAAGAGTGTGGTGGGAGTTTGGGGAAGTGTAATACTTGCTAATTAATCATGTCCGAAATGAAAGAATCATAGCAGGGTAATAAAGTCTCATTGTTGTTTTCCTGGAAGAGGGTAAGACTTCTGTTTGGAAGCTGTGTTTGTGAGTTGACTTGCTTTTTCTCTTCTCCTAAAAAGATAGTTTATAGAGTCTCTTTGGAATTGTTTCAGGAACCATTTTTTTTTTCTTTTTTTGAAAACAGAATATTTTTCTTTCTCCTGACTGTACAGAATCAGTGATATTCTTAAAATCATCTCTGGTACCTTCTGAGTGAAAACAGAGATTTTTTTTTTTTTCCTTTGGTTGAAGACTCCAGTGACTGAGGGTCCAGTAACTGGTTTTTGGGTTTTTTTCCCCCTATAAATAGAAAACCTCTTTGTTGTTTTTATTCATGTCAGGCAGGAAATTTGAAAACCTTTTTGTAGGCAGTTACTTCTGATATACATACAAGAGAGCAGATATTTTATTAATTCCTTATAGATAGTATAAGAGTATGACCAGAGGGGAGGAAAGTAGTGCCTCCAGGATTTGGTAGAGACTATCTGTATTATAACTTGACATTTCTAAGACAGTTTAAAGTATTTGCCACCTGAAAAGACATATAAGTGTTATCATTATAGGCAAATTCTTTTTTTCCCTGAGATTTGGTGGTTAGCTTTTGGATTTTAGTATTTTGTTCAGTTTATGCATGGGGACAGATCCTGAAAGTTTACGGGCCTGCAACATTTTTTGGAATTTTCATCTCAAGGTGAAGACGGCTATGCTAATGACTCCCTATTTTTGTCTGTGAGTGTTTAGATGCCTTGAATGATTGCCTAATTAAGTAATCAGTTTTAATGGTCTGAAATCAGCAGAATTGCTAGGTATATTTGAAACAATTGCAGGCTTTTATGTTTTGTATTTTACAGTTTGTTCTCAGAACCTTGGTTAATAGAAATGTTTGCTGTTTTGCCTTTGATCAATATGTTCTCGAGTACAAATATCTTATACTACTTTTATAAAGTACCACATTTATTGTTGTAGAGCAAATAAATGTAATTATCAGGAATTTAAATTGATTTATAAATTTTTGATTGGGAGAAATTGTTCTATAGACATTTGTATGAAATATTGACTTATGTTACTGATCGATAAGACTTGATTAATCAGCATATCTGCTTTTTTATCTTGAGTCATTGATAAGCCAGAATAAACAAATGGCATAGGAAGCAAGGCAATTTTTTTTTCCTTCAGTTCAAAAAACCTTAATTTAATCGTCTGTTTCTTTGGGGGTATTTCAGGGCTAATGTTCCATTAAAATCAGTTCAACTTAGAAATTATTTAGGGGTACTACTTGGAAGACTGCAAGTCCAAAAATTATTCTGTCTTCAATTAGCTCTCTCTCTGTGTCTCTTTCTCTTTCTCTCTTTCTCTTTCTCTCTCTCTCACACACATATAGCTAAATTTTTATCCCTATGAAAAATGAAACTTTTTTTTTTTTGAAAAACAAAATAAATGCTTCTTTGGCAAGTGCTTTTCATGGTTAGATTTTATAATTTTCCTCCTTTTTTTTCCTCACCTTGAATTTTTATCATTAGCTTTTTTACTTATGGTAGAAATTTCAAGCATCGCTGCTTTGACGTGATTGCTGATTACTGATCTTTTGGTATTTTTGACGTTATCATTCAAATGACAATTTTACTTGAAAGATGCTTGCTGCAAGAAATGCAGATAGCGGACATAAGAAGTAGGCAAGAATATGGTAAAAATAAATTGTCCTGCTAAGTTTGAGGCAAATCAAAGCAGGTGGGTCTGCTGTCTCCTTAGGGCAGCACCACAGATGCCTGCTCCGGAGCCCTGTCTCAGCACAGCACATGCGTACCATACCTGTTGATGAGGGTCTTGGCTAAGAGACTGAGGCGACAGAAAAGCTAGGTGATCAGAAACCATCCAAACATGAGCTATCGTATGGCACTTTCTGTTAATAATATTTACATATTTTATGCAACAAATCTGTTTGTTGTCTTCTTACTTGAATATTGACACTTTGCTTAACATTGCATATGGTAGGCTGTTGTTTCAGGGTATATTGGAAGCAGTACATTCAAAGGAGAATTTCAGTTAAGATGTATTTATGTTAACTATGTGTACAAATGGGTATGTTTGCTTATATTTGGGCCACTGTGACTTTTCACAAAGCATTTATAGTGTTAACTCTTCCTATCATTTTCGAAACTGATACGTGTTGAAAGTAGTATGCATGCGTGGTTTATTCTATGGAGGCCCAAGGTTAAAGTGTTTTCACCCTGCAACCCAGCTTACGTATTTATATTTTTAGGTTGAGAAATCTTTGTTAGAAAGTATTTTTGTATGATATTGGGAAATTTGCTGCTTATTGGAATTTTGTTCTCATTTTCAGTCAAGAGTAGCTTGGGGTATTAAAAGTTATTAGTGATGGTATATAGCTTACAAAGAATATTTTCTTAGTGCAGAATGCAGAATGTGAAATACCTAGAAAATGTTTTCTTCATATCGAAAACACCTTTACTTAGTTCCTTTCTTACGAGCTTTGACTTCTGCTGGTAATGTATGGATTTACTCCATGGCACTGGCTGATATATTGCTGACAAGAGAACAGAAACTCCATTTTCTTCACCCGCCAAAAAAAGAAAAGAAAAAAATCTCTCTCTTTCTCCCCAGATTCAAGTAATGTTTGCAGTATGTCAATTGGATGCTTTTTAAGCCACTGACAATTGATTAAGTGCCATATTCATATGACCATAAACTCATCTGAGAATAAATGACCTCCACTTTCATGCTTTGGCTCATAAGGAGGTATCCTTCGTGGAAACAGTAACATTCAAAATACAAATTTAAAAGTAGTGTAATGTGAAGCCATGGGTTTCCAGATGTAATTGTAAACTTTTAGCTATTCTTTTGATGTATCTTTACCATCAACATGCATTGTCACCTTCACCTAGGGCTGGCTACATAATTTCTGGGGCTTGGTACAAAAATACGACGTGGGGGGCCTTGTTCAAAACCTGTTAAACATGTGAGACAGAAGCAGCAGAGTATTATACCAAGTGCGGGGCCCTTCTGTGTGGGACCCCGTGAGCCTACACAGGTTGCAGGGCAATGAAGCCAGCCCTGCCTTTACAGCCCACGAACTTTCATTGAGGGCCTGCTTTCTGGAAGTCACTGGGTTTGCTACTTAGACACTGACTATTCCACAGTTATTCCATGTGCCTCTACCTAAAGAAGCACTGATGATTATTTAGTAAGAGAATCAGTGGTAAATGGACCATTGGGTATCTTCTGCTCTTTCTATATCTGAGTTGGTGACAGAAATAGTTGCCTTTATCTCATGTTGCCCCTTGCCTGATATGTGCTCCATATATCTATCCCATAAACTTTTGTGCAAATATTCTTAAAAGGAGCCCTGTGTTTTGGCGTTGTTTGCGTATAGATGCGTACTTAAATTTCTATTCCCAGGCTCAGAATGGTTGGGTGGGAAGATTTTGGTAGGAAGATTTGTAGCAAGAGCCTGGGAGTTTCTCTGTTGTCAAGTCCCACCACTAACCCACCTAGGTTTCAAGCACAAGTAAAATCAGTATTTCTAGCGTCGAATCCTAGATTATCAAAACATACTGAAAATCCTGACCAGTGAGAAATAAAAGCACAGCTCAGTGAGTGCCATTCAGACAAAAGGGGCCAAATGCAAAAATAATTACCTTGTTATAACAGTAGCAGCATTGATATTTTGACATTAGGAAGTAGCATCGTAGCTATATAAACACGTGGTGACAGCTGTGTTAAAGATGCAAAGTAACTTCCATGCAGTAGCATCAACCTTGCGGTGTGTTATATTCGAATTGTGAACTTGGTTTTTGACCCCGGAATGAAATTACCCCCTTTTCCTTGAATAATAGAGTCACTAGGTAGGACCGCTTTCTCCTTTGATTTGAGCCCTCTGTGTGGAGGGGTGGACAGGACGTTTACATTGTCACTTCCCAAGATGCTTCTCAATGAGATCAAGCTCCATATTGAGATACCTAAAACTAAATTGTGAAGTCAAGCGGCTTTTTTTTTCAAATCAAAACTGAGATCCGATGGAATGTCCAGCAAGTAATGGATCTGAGTGCACTTCAAGCTCCACCATTTATTTTCAAAAGGTATTTCTCACATCAGATGACTCTGCCAGGAAAGGAAATATCAAAGACCTCGGAAAAGTAACTATTCTTTTTTTTTTTTTTTTTTTTGTAATCCAAGACTGGGGGGCTGGTGGGGGCTTTAAAGACATTTCTGAGGAAGAAAAAAAAATGGAACTTATTTTGGATGCTTTGTTAGACTTTGTGGAGAGAAGTACTACATATAAGACCCTCTAAGAAGAAAAATCTTTGTCCTGTGTAATCGCAAGCCATTGCTCTCTCGGCAGATATGTACTTCAATGAAAGGAGGCTTGAAAATAACTATTACAACAGTGTCCCATTTAATTATAAATTCACCATGCAGTTTAGAATTTCTTTTTGCATTAAAGGCATTATAAACTTGTCATATTTTGATAGTTGGTTAGCCAGGATGCATGTTGTGCAGTGTTCTGTAACCTACCTACAAAATCTGTAGTGTGATTTAAATCGGAACCTGTCTTTTCCCGCCTTACTCCTATCCTTTACTATATTATATTTTCGCAATAAATGTCTGGCCTTAAAAAAGGATTAAACCAGGAATCTGGGTAAATGTGTGGCAATATAGTGCATTGTTATGCCCCAAGTAACTGTTTTATTTCCCTTTTATTCACTTCTCTCCCCTTTCTGTTTCAAATTGAAGTTAAGATTGTAAACTCTTTCTCTTAGATCATATACCTGAGTGATGCTAAATTATAAATCTTAATTAGGTATGATTCACTGATTTTAATCTTACAAGATAATTATTCTGAATAGGATAAAAGGTTCCCTTCAGATTGAAGGCATTTTCATTACAAACCCCATTTAAGATCAAACAAAGACCATTAAATAAACAGAATACTCTTATTCGTGTAAGCCTAAGAGTTACTATTTTTGAGTTTAAGTATATGAATGAAGAAATAAAGGTATGGACAGGGCAGTTTTAGTGTTTGCAAACTTTAAGTGCTTTTGATAAATTTTACTGCTAGGAATTACATGGATCGAAAGGAATCTTTTAGATAAAAATTACAGTTTTGATTATCTAAATGGAATATGCTCTTGAGCATGTGCATAGATACATCTCTTTGTGACGGTATCGATGTCAGGGACACTTTTGGTATTTCTTTATGAGTAATTAGGTTAACGGGGTTAGTTAGAAAATGTATCCTTTCCTGGAAATGAAAAACTGCATTCAAGCAGAGGTAAAAGAGTAGAACATATTCATGACTTTAAGTACTTAAAAAGATATTTTATGAGTCATTTGGAAGAGTAATACCCAATATGTAACTTGTTAAGAATAATAGCCATTTTTACTCTTTAAAGCATATCTATATTAAAACTGACTTTCTGTTCATGAGTTGCAAATCTGGAGTCAATTTTAGGCCCAATTTACAAAAGATGTGGGTCTAATCCCCTGCCTGGATCATGGTATCCTACGCCAAGAGTGTAGGTGCGAAATTCTTCTTTAAAGAGAGGTTTTCATTTGCATTATTCAGAAGATTTAGCAACATTTTTGAGGGGCATACTGATGTGACCCAAATGGAGACATTGGGACCCTGAATGACCTATATCTTTGTCTGATGAACTGGAAACAAACAAAAAAAAAATATCACCACCTTTGGAATTTTATACTGCTACATGAATAAGTACTTATTCTTTCTATGGAAAGATTTTAAATGTACTAAGAGTAAGGGCTCCCTAATTGGAAAAAATATACTTTATGTAATTATATGAATACCAGTCAACTAGTCACCGATATGAATTTACTTACGATGGGTATGATAGTTGCACTAAAGAATCTTACTTAGAGTGGATGTTGAGACTGAGCTAGTGTCTCTCGAGAAAAAGAAAAATTCTCTACATATGCAGAATCCCTTTTGGGATTTTTTTTTAACATGAGCATGAAATCTTAATCAGTAACATTTAGGCAGTTAAAGTATTAGGGAAAAAATTCTAATTTGGAAGTTCTTTATCATGCTTTGTTCTTTGATTAAGTCCTTAATGAATTCATACAATTTGTTAATGGTTGTTTTGCTTGTTTGTTCTATTTTTGTGTTGTTTTATTTTGTCTTAAGATCAAAGTAAAACGACCATGACGGGAAACTATTTTGTACTGTTTGTCTTGAAAAATATCTAGTGACAACACTACAACATGTAGTATAGAGTCGCTTATAATGATGGGCAAAAATCCACAATTTTACCCCAATATAATTCTGTTGTTCTGAAATCTACCTTACGAAAATGCCACCATTCCTAAGCATATGGTAGGTATTGCTGATGTATCCTTGTAATGCACATGTGTACCTAAATACATATATAAATATATATATATATATATATATATATATATATATATATATTTGTATTTAACTGTAATTTCTAACCGCCGACTCTGCAGGTGTCCTTGTGCTTGGGGCCAGGGAGAGCAAGGTTGTCCACCTATCTTGATGTTTGTGAACTTGCCCGGAACCTTGCTGCCTCCTCCATTCTCTTGCTGCTGGGCTCCAGTTTGACCCATATCTGTGGACTGTTTTGTGGAGCTGGGTTTTTGTTTTGGTTTGTTTTTGTTTTTGTTTTCTGGTATTTGTCTGTAGGGCTGGTTATTATTTCATCATCTGGAAAATCAGATTTCACTGGAGCTACTAGAATGTGATATTTACACCATGAGGAGGTCGTTTGAATTAATTAAGAGGCCGTTGAGCCGTGTGGTGGGAGGAAGTAAAGTAGCATTTTTTGGCATGGACATAAGGTGGAAGACGACTTGCAGGAATGGGGAAGTGGCTAAAGGGAAGTAAATGGGGGAGGCTGTGGGAGGAGAGCTGAGGGTTAGGACTGTCTTCATGTGACTGTCGTTGAAAACAACACTGGCAATTAAAAACTCAAATCCTAACATCATTATGTGAGAAAACCGATCGATTATTAGGAATTAGTGACTAGTGCAGGTTAAATAGCATGCAGAGCTCCGATCTAAACAAATTATATTCCCCTTTTAAAAATGACACATTCTGTATCAAATCTTGAATATGTGGTATTTGTGATCATACAAGTTAAAAGAACTATTCCCCTTCTTTTCTCCTCATAGTTTGAAAAAGGGTAAGAAATTATACATGCCTTTAAGGGTGATTGATATTACTCTGAGACTCTTTCTCTTCCGTCAACATACTCATTTGGTTAGGCTGCAAGGGACTACCAAAGAAGATCCCCTGAGGGTTGAAGTATATCTTTTTTCTGGCTTCTTTTGCAAAATAATGCATTTATTGCTGTCACAGGTATTCAAATCATTAAAGTAGATGTATGACTTGATTTGATCTGAGCAAAGTTTGATGATAAGTTTTGTATCTACCCTGTGCTATGCTAGCCATAGTTCCATGACCAAAAACAAATCAAACAAACAGACCTGCCACGGCCTTACCTCAGACCAGTTAAATGGAAGTTCAGGAGGTGCCAAATTTCTTTTAAACTCTCCCAATGAATCTGATGTAAAGTTGAGACTGAGAACCTCTTGTCTAAACCAAAAATTCGTTCATATCATGAGATCCTAACCTTTTCGCTGCTTAAAAAGATCATTATTCCTGTTGGAAGACAGAAAATCAGAGCTAATCTATTCAGAATTGAATGTACTAACGATATGTACTGAGATGGTTCACTCTTTGGCTAAAGTTCAACAACGATCTACGGAGAATCTAAGGAACGTTGCCACCATGCTATTAAGAGTACCTCAGGAAAGTGACAGTGGTGAAAAGAAGCCCCAGCAGAAGCCAAGAGTCTATCCTATTTGTAACCCTGGGTAAGTCACTCAACCTCTCTGAGCCTCTGTTTGCTTTTTCATAAGAGGAGAGTTGATCCAATGACTATTAAGATTTTCTCCAGTTCTATAGATTCCATGATGCATTGGTCATGGACTAGTAAACTTGAGTAACTTGGAACCTTGCTAGTGGGCATTGGCCAGTGAAAAAAGATTTTTTTTTTTTGTTTCTCTTTAAGAAACTACAGAAAGGGTCTTGGAAGTAGTGTAGGAAGCTCAAGGACCATTTATCACTCTGTTAAGCCCTTCAGGGGGGATGGTAACCATTCATTAAATATGCTTACTAATTGGTTGCGAACAAATGTGTCAGCAGTTCTACTATCTTGAGAGTTGATGAGTATTAGTTAGCCAATGCTTTTTCCCTGCAAGAGATATAAATAGACTGACAAGCAGATTAATTTAAGCAGTAGTGGAGTTAGGGACTTCAAATCCTTTTTAAAATGTATATAAATATACAGAACATTCTGAAATTTGGATCAGACTGGAAGCAATTCCATCTTTCCTGAGCTTTATCTCTAACTTGTCCATATTCCATCTTCTTTTTATTCCCTGGAAAGCTCTTTTCCACCTGTTGAAGTCCTGTGAGGACTTTGGTATCTAGCTCAAATGTTGCATCGTCTATGAAAACTTTCTTGAGCCACCCTAAGCAGGATGCATTTCAATATCTACTTGATATTCCCTAAGCACTGTTAAAAAAAAAAAAATCTCCTTTGAATCAGTTGCCATCATCTCTCCTGTATCGTAGATTGCTAGGCATTTGTGTTTCCCATTTATGAAACTGTAAGCTTCTTGTGAGCAAAGCACAGCTAATTCATTTTTTTATTTTTAATCTTCTCAACATTCCTGTATGGTGCAAGACCTATATTCTGTGTTCAATAAATGTTTGGTGAATTGAATTGATAAAAGCATAAGAGACTGTCGCTTGGTTAATCTTTTATTAATCTTCCTTTAAAAATTGGAAAATACTTTTTAAAATATTTAAAGAACAGATATATTAAAATTGTGTATTTCATTTAAAAAGTGAAATTTCCGTATTCTTCGTGTAATTTAATTACCAAAGAAAGACTTTATAACCCTGAAAAATAGTTTTATAATCATATACCTAAAAAGGAGCTTGCCATCACTTATTCTATTTTCATATATCTGGAGAGGAGAGTATTTAAACTACTTTATAAAAACAGAACATTCTAACGCTGTCTTTAAAAATCTTACAGAACAAAAATCCATAGCCTATTTTGATTACGAAGTAGTAACAAATGGCTTCAAATCACTATGCCCTACATATTTTTTTTTTCCTTGTGTGTTTGCAGTCAGAAAAAAACTGAGGCTTCAGAATCATAAAATGCTAGACCAGGAGACTTCCGAATCAACCTCTTGCCAAAATAGGGTTGACTGACAGTTGGTTATTCATCCTTTGGTTGAACATAGGAAATCAGACCTCCTAAGGCATTTCTTTCTGTTTTGTCCTCTCTCTGATAAATAATCAGTGTGTAAATATGTGCCCCAACACTCAAACGAGATTTCCTTGGGACTATGATGGTACTGAGGGTGATAAGATGTGAGATGCAAGCTAGTTGATCTATAGTCGACATGAGAAGTTTCATTGACCTTGTGAATGTCTTTGGTTAACGTTTTATTTAATTGACATATTTTTGTTTTATATTTAGTGTTTGACACTATTACTTTATTTTGTACTAAATGCTGGATAATAAGCAATTTATCTAGGGTTGCACCCAATGACCCTATCCTCTAGTGGTTTCTCTGCATTGCCCGTCAGATTTGTGTGCTTATGAAGGGTCATTTTCTTTCTCAAAGCTGTCATTAATGTTCTAACAAATAGCATGACCGAATTTTCCAAGGGAAGTTCGATTTGATCAAATCGTTGAACTTGTAATGAGTTAGTCGACAGTATTTTACGAGATTTCTATTTTATATTTGTGTATCGGAACCTAAAGATGGATGTACCAGGGAAAAGCACTTGTTCACCTTTGTCAAGGAAATCAGGAAAAAAAAAAAAAAAGACAACAAAGGCTCTCTTGTCATTCTTTTAAAAACACAGTTTTACTAAGGAAACCTGTAACCTTTACTGAAAGCTCACTAGTTTTCTTTTAATTTGGGCCCTTCAGATCTGAAAAGTTCTAGATGTTATCTTACCACTTCATATTGAAATCTAGGTTGATCTCATACACTCGGTAGAGAAGAAAATATCTGTTGTGCTGATTGTTCAACCTGGATTATTACAAAGACATGCCATTAAGTGCGCTACAGTGGACGGATGTTGCTTGGTTAATTGCATGAAAACACTCCATCTTCAGCAGAGAGCTTCACTAGTACAGAGGATAGGACATTGGAGAACAATAAAGATTTTGAAACAATTTGAAAAGTAGCAGAAGCATTTTTGCGGTTGGACAAAAACAGTCTGCTTAGTTCCTTTGTTAAATCAGCTCTTCTGGTGTTCTGGAAACCATTCAAGAAGCTAAGCGAGTGAAAACTGCTTAAATATATAAGTTAAAATCCATGAGATTGAGAGTAACAACTACGAACTGAAAATCCGTGTATGATGGTGGCTTGCCAAAAACTAGACTAACCCAAGGGAAGATTTAAAAGTCATAGCTTAAAATTCTACCTGGTTTATCATCAGGAAGTTGGGAGAGTTGATTTTAAACTAACTACATAAAAATACCGTTCAGGTCCTTCATGCCTACAATATCAGCCTTTTTTCCTTTAGTCCTCCCAGAGAAAAGTTGGGTGATTCCCCAGAGAGAGCAGTGATATAAGTCGGTAGCCACAGAATAGGAGCCATGGTTAAAAGTCAGTGATCAATAGTCTGGTTTTTTTTGTTTGTTTGTTTGTTTGTTTTTGTGTTTGTTTGTTTTTTGGCCCTCATAAGCCTAGTTGAAAGTTGTCAGTAACAGAATTTTTTATTAGGCCTAGATGTGGCAGTTCTTGACGAATAGGGAGCTAAATTTGTCCTCTTGCCTTAAAATCTAAAAATGAAACATAGACTTATTTCAAGTGAATACAACTTCGGTTGTGTGAGTGTGTGTGAGCGTGTGCGTGCGTGTGTGTGTTTTTATTCAGCAGAGCAACTATGAAACATGACAGAATTTCCAGCTCTCTCATTCTGAGTGCCCAGTTGGTAGCCCCATAAGCACCTAAGTGAGCTGATTTAAATCTCACTCCAGATTCTTAACTAAGTGGCCCAGGTCTTTCAGGGAGGTGGTACTTCCTTGTCCCTTGGGGGATATGTTTGGCCTGATAGTTAGTTGAAGATTCAGTAAACAAGCTTTATGAGAAATTAGTTAAAACTGAAATTGCAAATGGGTCGTGAGGTAGAGTTTACCCGAAAATGGTTTGAATATATTTGTCACATATGCATGAAGATCATTTTTTAAATGGGTTATTTTTATTAGTATAAACACTTACCACAAATAAGCCACTTAAAATTTGCGTTCCTGCTAGGATCTTTTCCTTTGAGTGACTGACCACGCCTTCTTTCAGCCCAGTCTTTGTCCAGGCTTTGGTGTAGTCATGCACATGTCCTTGAAGAAATGTAGCATCTTTCACAAGATTTTTGTGCAAGTGAAATCAGATACCAGTTTTTATTGCAGAACCCAGCCTCCAAATGTTTCTCTTTAAAGACATTTTTAATAGAAACAGTAAGGTATAAATCATTTAAGCAATTACCTGGACATTGTGGAAATGGGGCTTGGCTTGTTCTGTAGCCCCAGATGTTTCCAGATTCCAGTAATAACCTGGTCCAGATATTTACAGCTTAATTTTCTGTGCATGTGCACTTGTCCACAAATGGCTCCTATTTCCCATTTTCTGTTGGACAACTGGGCCACTTAGAGGGAAAGAAAGTGATTTCAGCTTGGGCGATGACAAACATTAATGGTTATAATAAGTTGCTTCTAGAAACTTTGATCACTTAAAAAAAAATGGAAAGGCTAAATCTTAGAGGATTTTATACTAAGAAATAAAATAAATTATTCAAATGGCATTTTCCTTTATGGATGGGGATGGGGTGAATAACCTCCCCTCATTCCTCAAAATTATATTTAGCTTTGATATACTATGTGATAAAAGTGATTTTTTTTAATGCGTCTTCTGGCACTGGTTGGGTTATCACGCAGGCTGCTAGTTTTCCTTGCATTACCATTCCACAGTTTTTCTTGTTCTTACTATAAACTAAACAAATGGAAAATAATGATTGGTAACCATCTGCTGTGCAGAAATTTCACATAGAGCAGTTAACTCTATTTTATAAAACAAGACCAAATGAGTGGATTATACTGTTGCCAGTAAATAGCAACATTCAGTAGAGCTTCCTTTGGACAAAGCAGGAGCAGAGGGAGCCAGCATTTCATTATGGGAAGTCAGTTGTTTGGGCTGTGGGGCTGGATGTGCCCAGGCATTTATGTGTGTGCTTGTGTGTGCATCAGTGTGTGTACTGCATATATGAGGGGAATGGGTGTTTCCTCCCTACCTGTTCCTTGCCCTCATAATTCCAGTCAAGTAACTCGGAGTATTGTGGATGCAAATAAATCAATCCGATCACATTATCGTAGCTCCTTTTATTTGCTTAAAAAACAAAGTCAAAATACATAAAACCATTAGAATAGAGATTTGTCAAGGTACAGAGGCTTCAGATCAAAATCATGGTTTCCAAAGCTGTGCAAATTATGGCTAGTGGCTAGCCAAGTTAGCTTTAAATCATTCTCTTGTCTTGTCTGAAGAATACCTTGCCTGGAAATCAGATTGAGTATATGTCCAAAAGATATTGATAGGCAATGATTATTCATATAGTTGCTACTGAAGTATGGATGTTGTATTGAGGGAAGACATATACGAGAATAGACAGAAGTAAGTGGTTACAAAGAATTTATTCAGATGGACCAGGTAAGGCCTGATTTTATAGTTGTCCATAAAATCAATCAATCACTCTCTCTCCAGCTCCCCCCCCCACCCCCCCCGTCCTTTCTCTAAAACTGGCTAATATATCAGTATACATAGATACTCAAAACACACACATTCCCTCTTTCACTTATTTGATACTGAGATTTTGCCATAGAGCAAGAAAAGTTGTTTAAAATGGGCAGTATATTGAGTTCAAAGGACCCATACAGTTCATAAATTCTCTGATGTCTACTGGATTTTTCATCAGGGAGACTTCCAATAAAAATGATCTATTTTAGAAATAATATTGTTTAGTAGGTTGAAATGTGGTGTAATAAAATTAGACCTTCAGTCTTCTAAAGTTACTACTTAGATGGCACCCTTGGGATGGTAAAATGGCTGTATAAGCAGATGAATCAGACAGTTCCACTGATGGGTACATTTGTCAGTCTCTGTTACAGATATAATATATTCTTATATCTGTAATCCTGACACTGTTACATCCAAATGAAATCAACATGAGGTTGTCATCTTTAAGCAAATATGTTAAGTGTTGTCTTTTGTGCTTTGGATTTGAAAGAAAGGGGCCCAGGGGAGGCAGCATCATGCAAATGGAACAAATCCCATTTCTTCTGAGCTGTGCTGTTTTTCCCCTCCATGGCAGCTGGCTGTGTTATCTTTGTGTGTTTCTCTGAGTGCTGACAATTCTTTCAGTGATCTAAGTTAGGGCACATTAGAAAGTGGAAGCAGCTGTCTGTCGCTATACTGAGAGACGTGTTTGCTCTACTGCAAAGATGAAGGACCATGAATCCTTGACACACTCCCCCCCCCTCCCCCCTGTACTTTCCAACATGATCAACATTCAGACGCACAGATTGTCTGCTTGGACAGTTTTTTGTTCTGACTGACAGCATCTGGCATAGACAAATTTAAAAATACATAGCATGCCATGCTTGGAATTGGAACATCCCTTCTTTATTAATCTTCTCATTTAAACCATTCATTTACATTTCAAGAAAGGTTACAGCTTGATATGGTTGAAACGTTGATTTTTAAATGAATAACCTTCTAATGAAATGTCTTGAATGAGTACCAAGCAGCTAGTGTTCATTAAAAATTACACCCGATTAACACGGCCTTGAAAGCCTGAGAGGAAAGGGATTTCTTATTGTTTTAATCCACAATGCTATCCAGTGTTTACCTTTCTGGCACAAAGCGAGTAGAAATGATGCCTGTACTCGCAACACTTCTGATATTGAACACAACTATGATATCACCCTTAAGCCGACAAAACACTTGGCCTTGTTTAATCAGCTTTCTTTCCCTCTGAAAACCCCCAGAGGTGTGAAAAATTTTTCTAAACATCACCAAAATGTACCTCTTTCAGTCCCTCTAGGTCTCTGTGTCCCACCCCTCCCCCACCCCCCAAATACTATGTCTCTGTGCCCAAATCCGAAAAAAAGAAAAGCTTATATGTTTTCAGAAAGAAAAGTGGCAGAAAACGCTTTTCGATTAAACATTCCCTCCGACCCCAGGATGGTGGATATACATTTATTTGTCGGCATTACTTTAGTAATAAAACATAACAGTGCAAAAATTGCTCTCTTTCTCTGCGTCACATCACCCTTGCACACACTCACATTTCTTATCCATTTTCAATTTCACAGCCAACCTCAGCAACATGCTTGTCTAGCATTTATGTAAAAATAATATGAAAATTGGCCATATCAGTCCATCTGTGGACTTCGAGTCCAGGGTTGGGGGGCGGGAGGGGAGAAGAGGAATACTCCTTCTATCACACATTTCAGACTTTTCCTCTCACTGCACGTTTCAGCTAGGACTACCCCAACTGCAGGTGTGGCCACAGTAGTTCTGGGGGTGTGTGGAGGGGGGATGCAGAATTGTAACTGAGAAAAGCTGTTCAAGTGCCAGGTAGCAAATATGTAAAGCAAGCGTGCTGGTTAACTTAGAAAAAGAGGCTTCAGAGGGAGGTTCAATTAACAGTTGTAGGCGGAAGAGGTGATGTATTTCTTCAGCACTTGTAAGAGGTCATTTGCTTTAGGATACATTTTGACGAATTTCACAGAGAAGTAGATGCTGAAATAAAAATGAAGACAGATTACAGCTTCATATCAAAGGCACTTTTACATTCTTGAAGATGAGAGGGGAAAATGGCACATTTTTATCCCACGGATTGTATAGTATTTTTAAATGTTGCTAATTTGTGTTTTGTGAACTTGTTTCATTTAAACTGTTCATTTAAACAAAATAAATCTTGGAAACTAACATTATCTTTGGATCTGGAATCGGCTTCTCCCTCTACCCCATAACCCAGATCCAGGCTGTAGAAGTTTAGGGTAGACACTGTTTGGTGGCTGTTTTTCCTTCGTTTTCCTTTTTCTTTCCCTTCCTTCCTTCCATCCTTCTTTTCCTTCCTTCCTTCCTTCCTTCCTTCCTTCCTTCCTTCCTTCCCCAAGAAGCTGATGGCAGGGAATCAAATTCGAGTTCCAGCATTTTGATTGCCAGTAAATGTTTTATAATCAACATTTTAAATATAAATTACTTAGTTATTTTCCATTTTGATTTTTTTTTAATGACCAGGTTTTAAACGTAGTGCCAATGTGCATCTGTAAGCAAACTGGGGATGGGTTAGAGTACACAATTCCCTCGTGTAAACAGCCAGGTTTAGCAGTAATGCTTTTAATCTGGACTTGTAGAGGATTCAGGAGCGTCCATAGATCTGCTCCAGTAATTACCATACCCCAAGTGGCACTGGAAGAGACATTTGCCTAAAAACTTGATGTCTTCATTACGCTGTTTACATTTTAATTAGAAACATGAAAATTACTGATTCATACAGGCAACTATAGTTTAAGTGGTTTCGTTCACCATCCAATAAATCATAAAAAAAAAAAAAGAATCAACCCACAGTTGGCATAAATAGTTTACTAGGAATCATTCATGGGAATAATGTGTTGGCACTATAAGCTGCTTAAAATATGTTTTTATTTTACCAGAGGTAGAATTTGCATATAAATTAGAGAATGGCATTTTAAGTTGACAGTCATTTATGCAGAATACCACCCACATGCAAATACATATATGGGTGGATGTGTATACTTTCTGTGAGTTTACAGGGTTTTGCCGTATCGTGGACACGGAGATACACTGAGTCTAATCTCTCGGTTTTTAAAATGCAGGTCCTCTCTTACAGTCCATTCAGAAATGCTGTGGGTGTTCTAAATATGCATACCCACAAACACACACACATATATATATTTTTTTAATCTCTTGGGCAGTATCGACTAGCAGTGGGAAGAATGTCTATTTCTTGTATGTATGTGTCTCAAGGAGTTGCTGTTGCATTTGCTCGTTCATTCCCTCTTTCCTCTTCTCCCATTCCCCCCTAACTTTTGCATGTACCTGTCAATGCTGCTGCCCTAAAACCGCTCCCACACAGAGCGGCTGGACTAAGGCAGGGGAGCTGTCAGAGTCCATTCCTGAGTCAGCAGCACGTCCATTGCCTGAATCTTGCGACAGTCACTCATCCAGTTTTCCCCTCCCCAGGGGACAAGCGTCCTCCTCATCAGTGAGGAGGAATGACCCTTCTGTCTGGCATGCTCAAAATCCCAAATCTCCCCACTTCGGTGTGTGAGTTCAAATCCCCTCTCCTGGAGGCAGGGCTGGGACTCCAGCTAATGACTCTGAGATACAGAGGGTCAGTGCACTGGTGAGCTGGAGAACTGAGGCATTGTGCGAGCCGAGTTGTACGTTTTTCCCATAACTGTAGGCTCGTCTCCTCCCTTCCCCTCCCCTCCCCTCCTGGACCCTTTATTATAGATCAATATTATGCAAAAATGAACCAGGAATAGCCACAGCCATTAAAACCCATTTTTCTTTTCCTTGTCTCTGTTAGAAAGTTATTGGCCATGGCGGAAGGTGGCTCTGTTATTATTTTGTTTGTTTATTCTTTTTTGGTTGAACGGGAGCGTATTTATTTTGCATTGTCGGCCCATGGGCCATAGGTAAAAATGAATTTTAAAGGTATCACATAGGAGGAAGGGTCTACGCATAGGCGTTCTACTTGAAATGCTACAGCAGTCATTGTTTTAAACTTTTGAATGGGAATGCATTACACTGAACCGCCTGCTAACTGCATGATGTGGTTGGTGTCTGTGACTTAAAGGGAGTAAGTAATTCTCACGAGGTGGCTTTTGATGATCATTTTTGTGCTACATCTCTGCATCTTTCGGTTTGTTTTCCTTAAAGTTCTAGGGGATTGCCAAAGTTTTAAGATGCTAATCAGCTATTTTGTCCTGTCTGCAACGTTTTAGATTTTCATGAAATGTCACTTAGGATCCCTTGCATCATAATCGAGGTGACTGGTCTGGGTTGTCAAATCAGGGCTTCGAAAAACAGTTATTAGTGCTTTACATTTACCCGGCAGAGTTCCTGAGCACATTAGTTAGGGTAATAGTGAATTCATGGACATATGCTTATTGGTTTGCTTTGCATCACCTCTTTTTTATGGGGGTGGGGGCAGCCAGGGCACTTGCTAGGTCTCTGTACTTCCTAGATGTGATTAGACACAATAGTCGACATCCGCGAGGGCAGAAACATGCTGCTTACTTGTACACATGGCAAAATTCTAATAGTTCTGTGCTGTCTGGTAAATCCTGTCTGCTTTATGCAGTGTGGCCCGAAACAGTTGTGTGGTGAGGGAAGGCTGGCTGCTGGCCAGCCATTGACTATGAAATCCTGGGTACCTGAGAGCTTATCAGTTCTTTTGCTTTGTAAAAGAAAAAAGTGATGAAAATGTTGGTAAACTGCCATGAAGGTTTAAGGCTGCTGGAACAAGATGCCGTGTAATCAGATTGGAAAATGGAGCTTGAGATTCTCTGCATGGAGAGCAGCCGTCTGTGGACCCCGTGAGCCGCTGTGCAAGTGCCCGAGCTGACCACTTTGTTAGCAAATCAGCTTGTTTGCTGCAGCAGCAGGGTGGAAAAGACCAGAGCTTGTGATGGTATGTAACGGAGGGAGAGCTCTTGCATGGCACAATCTAATCAGCTCGCAATTAGCTCAGGCTCTACGGTCACCTTCTTAATTTTCTTCTTTCCCCCTCTTTGTGTTAATACTGTGCACTTTAAACAATTAAGTAAGGGAAGTAATCCTTCAAGCAAATCAAAGCTATCCTTTAATTTTATCACTCTGCTGAAAAAGTATCAGGTGGTCCACTGGTCTTCATCAGATGCTGGAAATTCTCCGGCTTACTGTAGCATAGAGAGGGGCTTTAACCAACTGATTTTTAAGATAATCTTTCAAGTATCTTGGCAAGGGGTGGGGGTGGGGGGGCAGAAAACGGTACATCATTTAAACTAGCAGCGAAGTTAAAATTAATGTGAGAGGGTATTGCAAATGCCTTTCGGTTTATATACAGTAGTGAATCTGTTTCATATTTTTAATAACCAGAGGCAGGCTGTGCGTGCGTGTGCGTGTGTGTGTGTGTGTGTGTGTGTATGAAAGAGAGAGATCTGTGTGTATATATCTCATGTATAAAATCCTTAATGCTGCTGTTTATTTAGGCATTTCTGTATGGCACCTTTATGAAGGCTCTGATGACACAGCCACTTGTACTGATAATTCCACTAGTTCACCTCTAGCGAACTTGATTCACTAAGGTTTAAAAGAACAAGGATATCATCGCTGATCAAATGTGTTACTTGTTAATCCTTTAAAATAAAATTCAGATCATGTGGGGGAGAGGTGAGAAGAGCAAAGCATAGGTTTGCAAAATCGGCATAATAGTTTTCATTTTACTTAATTCAAGGACAGAGCCTTCTGAAATACTACTTAAAAGACACCTATTTATCTAAATAAAATAAAGAAATCCTCTAATAGTATTACTTAGGCTACCTTGTATCAATTTTCCTATTCCAGAAAGCTTTTGCTAAAATATTATCCACGTGCACGAATCTCTGAATGAATAGGTTTTATTAGGCATTTTGTCACGAGGTAGAAAATGGGCATTATTTCATGAATGTTTACTTTGGAAAGCAGCACAGGGAATGATGATTGGAATTTGCTTTTAATGGTTACTAAAGAAATAATTAAAGTACTTTCGGTGATTTTGCTCCAAAATAGCTCCTTTCTGGGGGCTGTTTGTGTTAATAAAAACGAACTTAGTCATGATATTATTGATATTTGATTACATTAGTATCATATTTGAATTCCCTCCATGTTGTCAACATAAGAATTTATTTGCTTTTATTAAATGACACAATCCTACTAATGAGCTCTCTGTCTTATTTTTGCCTTCAGCAAAAAAAAATCTCACAATTTATAACCAGTCATCTGGACTCAAGGTTTTTGTTTTTGTTTTTGTTTTTCAGCTTTTAACAAACAATTAAAAAAGTTTAACTGTTCATGTATTAATGCTGCTTGAAGGATAGCATGGCTTCCATTTTGCTATACTCATTTTGATTATATATCTTACTTCTGTATTTGGAGGAATGATTTTGGTTTGATAGAAAATGAAAATAGTTAATAGAAAGTGCATTCAAAATTAGGTAGGCTTCTAAGTTTGCCTCAGGGTTTTGCTGGTGTTGCATCCATGTGTCCTTTTGTTGTGTTTTGAACTTTTTTTTGTTGTTTTTAATTAAAAGCACAGATTAAAAGAAACATATATCACCTACACACGTCTTATGCTGCGAAGATTCACTTTATACTCTTTTAGAGGACAAACTTCATTAGATATGCACTTACTGTACATTGGATTGTAAATCTTACAATTTAATGGTAATTCAGTGAGCAGTTATTGCTTCAGTGGCCTTTTTTCTTTCTTTTTTGTCCCATCTCACTTGTGAAATAGGGTTACCCTTTACAAGTGTCACATCCATAGATTCATCTTTTGTACTTTGTAGTTGTTCCTGGTGCATCATTCTTAAGTTGAAAAAAAAAGGCAAAGTGATGGAGGAACCATGTGGTGGGGTGGGGAGTGTGTGTGTGTGTGTGTGTGTGTGTGTGTGTGCGCGCGCGCGCGCACGCGCAGGGCACGGGGGCTCTAGACCGAGGAGTTTCATGCTTATGCCAGAGAGAGAGAGAGACAGAGACGCAGAGACCCAGAAAGATGCAGAACTCTGGCAAGAGAATAGCCAGGAGCGTTAGCATCGGTCTAACAGATTAATCCCTTTTTCTAAATAGGCATTTCCTCTAACCTCATTCTCAATCTAATGTGCAGTTTTTCCATAACAGATTGCATGCTGCACTTGAATTCCTGGAAGTAGAAATGGTATCTGATGGGTACAAGTCTCCCTGCCTTGCTTACACGATTAATATTCTTATCCTTTTTAGCCATTGAAATACTTTTTTTTTTTTGTGGAAACAATATACACATTCATAAAGAAATCATAAAGGGATTCTCCTTTTGAAGATAATCAGTTCTTTTCAGGAACTGCAGGTTACATGGCGCACAAATGAGCTCTAAGTGGGGGGATTTAAAGTCCTGCTACAGCATTTAATTTCTTGAGGAAAGGAGTTCAGTTCAAGGTTAGCCTGTTATTGTGGCACGGGCAACTACTTCTCGCATCCCCGTTCTTCTGCCAGCAGTACTGCACAAAAGGCAGTCATTTTTATTTAATACGCAGGGAGGTATTAATCACTGCAGCATTTTCTTGCAAAAATTTATCTTATCATATTCATTGTTTCACTACCCATGACAATAATAGGTGTTTAATTACTCAATAACAGCCGTTTATAGATTCCATTTTTCCTGCGCGCTGGACAATTGGTATTGATTTTGTACTTTGATGCAACATGAAACTGTATTAAACACAATTAGAATTCCAAGGCTGGTAAAATGTGCATTTGTTATGGTAACTGGACTTGCTTTGAGAAGCGACAAGCGCCTTCCAATCCGGGCAGTGCCTTTGGAGTGAAAAGGACATTTGCTTTTGCTGCAGTCCTCTGGTGAAAAATGAACGCTCTTTTTCTCTCGTGTTGCGTGCATATGTGCACGCACGCGTGTGCACAAGTGCTGAGATTTTAGTTTTAGTGAAGCAAGAAAGAGTTTGGATGAAATGAAAGGATTTGAGACGGATGGCCGTTTATAGTCCGACAAACCATTGTGTATAGGTGAACACCGACTCCATGTAATCTTGGGATTGTGTCTCTTTAGTTAATGCCGGAGGTCGTTATTTTACCAGTAAATAAGTTATTACCTGGGGTGAGGGTGGGAACCGTGCAAGATGAAATAGCATCTTCATCTCAGGCTGGATTCTGGTTCACTTCCTTTTAGGGTGTTGAGGCAGACCTCCAAATCCCCATTGTGTCATAAGTGAAACGTTGGGTTTTGTTAAGATTGGCACTAAATAAAACCTTTCATTTACCTGACGCTATTATGTCACGGTCAGGCAGCAGGAAATCTTTCACAGAACTAAACTCAATTCCGTCTCGCAGCAACAGTGCAAGTCCGCCTGGGTTTTGCCCTTAGCTTGCTTTTCACAAACACGTTTCCACGTGCATCTGACGCATCCGAAACCAGAATCTGAGAGGACGCACTTGTTGGTCAGTGCCATTCATTGCCTACGATTTTCAGCGCCTTACAGATTAATTTCCTGTGGCGGAAGGTTCTTTAGCCTCACCAAAATAAAAAGCGAAATAAACCAAGGACAGACGAGAGGTTGCTTGATCTTATTTTTCACGAGTGGGTAGCTCGTCTCCTTTGCTAAATCTTACTTTGTGTTTCTTTCTGAGAGGCCCATAGAACTCTCGGCTGCAATGTCACAGTTTTGGAGAGTGATCCATGGATAACTTCCCCTCCCCCTAAAAATGGAGGCTGCCCTTGGACGCAATTGCTGTCTGTATCGGGAAGGTGTTTTAATGGCCAGGACTGTAATGATTACTACTGAAACACTAATTGATATCGCTACTGTGGCATAGAACTAAAAAAAAAAAAAAAAATGTGTATGGGGCACCTGGGTGGCTCAGTCCGTTAAGCGTCCGACTTGGGCTCAGGTCATGATCTCAGGGTATGTGAGTTCAAGCCCCGCCTCGGGCTCTGTGCTGACAGCTCAGGGCCTGGAGCCTGCTTCTGATTCCATGTCACCCCCTCTCTCTGCCCCTCCCCTGCTCGCTCTCTGTCTCTGTCTCTGTCTCTCTCTCTCAAAAATAAATAAACATTATTATTTTTTTTAATTGTGGTAGGCGCAAAACTTCAGGGAGGATTTTACATATACTTGCCATTTGCTTCATAGGACAGAAGCCGTCACAATCAATTGTTTATTAGTTTTAATCAGACGTTTCTTATTCAGTTAATATTTGTATTGCTATTCCTTATGGGCTGTCATATGAGAGCATATGTTAACATGTGTAAAGCCATAAGGAAATAAATATAAATAATTTACATCTGGCTAGTGTAGTTCCTCCCCGCCCCCCTTCGCCCTGCAGCTTCCAAGAATGCGAGAAAAACAGAAATGGATTGGCCTGCCCATTTCAAAACACCATTTTATGTTTTGCTCATAGACATGAGAAGAAAAGCCAACTTTCATTCCGGAAGCATGTGTTATATGTTTATTTTGCTTTACTGGGGCCGGGCAGATACTGGCAAGAGGAGGCTTCTCCGGGAATGGCCCCTGAGGTCTGCAAACTTCTGTGCAGATAGAGCCTCGATCTGACAGCAAATCGCTTCTTGGGCTTCTAACAGCTGGGTGGGAAATGCCATGGCTTGTGACTTAGGATCACGCTTCGAAGGAGACTTAAAAAAAAATTGTAGAAATTTCCAAGTTTTTGGCCTTTCTCCTACAGATTAAAACTAAGGTCCCCTTGATTCTCTGACCCTGGCGGTATGTCCCTGGTGATTTGTGTGTGTCCTTTCCAAAGGAACAGGTTTGGTGCTTTATATTTCTGTTTAGACCAATCATTTAATTTTCAATAATGTGAGTGTGGGCTCAATTACATGAAAGATGATCACGTGTAATTAGCTAGCTGTAAAGTGGATTACGTAAACAATTGGTTTGGAAGCTCTTCTATGGTAAATGCTACTTTTTAGGTAGGCTTTCACTGTCAAGAACGAACCTGTGGATTACCAAGAGTATCTAGATTTGGCTTTGCGCTTCGCAGCTCGCTGTCAGGTGGGTGTACTCCTTTTCTGTGCTTGCCAAAGGCCAAGTTCTGTGGGGCCAATGGAAACTTGGCTTGATGAGGAAGCTGGGTCCCCAGACTGCATGCAGATTTACACCCTAGCGTACATGTGAAGAACCCCCATCTCCATTTTCCAAGCTCTTTATCTCAAACGTGTTTTTCGCTACTGTTTAAAGCACTCTGACTCTTATTTAAGGTACGGTAGGTCCTGGGTCTGATAATCTCTTGATTATTTCTAGCCATAAGGTCTGTGATTCATAATGTCTCGTGGAAGTCATTCTCAATCTCTCTCTCTCTCTCCCGCCCCCCCCCCCCACACACACAGTGCTTTATTTTCAACATGAGAATAGCAAAAATGATACCAATTGGAGCTATTACAGGTTTTATCTCTTGTTAGCAGGGAGCTCAATCTTTCCTAGTAGGGGAAAGCTACACACAAAACAAATGCATTTTCTGAAAGCCTTGGTTATGCTGGCATCTAACAGTATCAGCCAGGCCCTGCCTGAGTAAACTGACCAAGTATTTGACTAGCCAAACCAGTCATTTCAACGACGGATCAATGGGAGAGATTTGTGTAGAGAATACCTTGGACTCCTCAGGAGAAAGCTATTTTGAGAACTTCCCTTTTGTCATCTTGCCTCACAGAAACTTGGTGTATCCTGGTGAGCCATCTAGTCTGTGTGCAGCCATTGCCTTTTAAGCATTCATATCATAGGTAACTTCTGAATCTCTTTGGCTTTTTTTACTTTAGGATAGTATAGGATTTTGTTTGTGGAAGGAAGCATGCATAGACCCCAGTGGGAGCTACTTTTTTTTTTCTTTTTTCTCTTTCTGCCCTTAGAGGATGTTGCCCTCCCTCTCTCCAGACCTCTACACGGCCCACTCCTTCCCTTCAATCCCTCCACAGTATCCTTCTAACCTCACTCTTAGCTCTCTGAATAAAAAAATCGATAAGACTATTAACGCCATTTGGAACTTTTTAAAAAGGAGAAATAATATTTTAATTACTACTGACATGCCAGTTTGAAGCCCATATCCTCCTTTATGACAGTTCAGTTTAGAAACTACATTGCTTCATTTCAGTAACTTTATTACCATTTGGCTCAGAGATTGCTATTTCGCCTTGGCCACAGATTTCATCAGTTGCCAGGTTCACCTTTGTCCACACTATACTTGTGAAATGACCCCGTCCGTTAGTGCTTGTCAATAGTAAATTGCTATATTCGGCGCCTAGAAACACCAAATGACTACAACTCTTTGTTGAATGATTGAGTTTGTACTTAATTTTTAAAAATTAAAACTTCATCAGAATGGTCTTAGTTACTACTTACTACTGGTTAATCAAGGCACTGGTTGGGGTCGGCTGCCACCGAGATCATTCTTATTGGTAGTGGGAACATTGAACGCAGCGTAGTATGTGGGTGTCTGTGTGACGAGTGTGTTTTCTTCGCCGCCACCCCCCCTATAATTGTTAATTTTCTGACTGTTCGGTCAAAATAATTATGCGTAAAGTGGTCAAATTCCAGTCCCTCTGATGACATCATATTAATTTTCCTTTTGAAAATTCCCAATGACTCAGTCGTGTCTTCACAGAAAGTTCTTTTTAAATGGTGAAAAATTTGTGCTACTGTACTTGTAAATAGGATTCAATATCTTTTCTTACAAGAATTATTAAAAGAATCTTAAATATGATTTTCCTTTTAAACAGATGATTAAAATAGTGTATTTGGGAGTATGTAGGAGTTTATGATTATATCAAGACTAGATACATCTCTGTTAAATATGTAATTTCTTACTTATAAATGTGTACTTTTCTTCACTGTAAAATTTCCGTGAAAAGAAAAAACGTCTACTGCTCATCTCTCTCTCTCTCTCTCTTTTTTTTTTTCAGATAGTTTGGTTCTTTCATCTCCATAACAAAGCTTTTGCCATAAATAGGTCATTGTTAAATTTCCTGAAAATTAAGGTAAAATAAAAGGCTAGTATACTCAGGAGTCTCATTTTTATGAAATTTATAATAATGATAAAATATCACTTATTTTCCAAATGTTGTTTGGCATGTATTTAGTTGTGGCTGAATAATCCCACAAAGATTATTTTAATCTACTACAAATACTTAAATTCCAAATTCTATCTTTTCTGGGTTTTTAATCTTCTTTGTTTTTTTTTTTTTTTTTGTCTCTGTATCTTTGAAATAACCTGATATCAGAGAGAGTATCCCTACTAAAATACAATGAGGCTTTAGATGGTTGAAGAGAGCACTTCTGACAGATAAACATGGTAAGCCTGGTTGTTTTCATAATATTCTGAATGTCCCAAAAGAAAAATGATTGAAATTTTATTCCTAAATAAAAATTAAGAATACATAATTATTACAGTACTCATACAATTTAACTGATGTTAAGCAGTGAAGATAAGAAAGAAACATTAAGATTTCTTCTTTCAAATACAACTGATTACCATTGCTATGACATTTAGGAATATGAATGTTTTTATCAGTTTGTTTATACCTTTGGGTATATTTATATACCTATAGATTTGTTTTAAATGAGATTATTGTTCTAAGGAAAAAAGCTTAATAAAAACCTGTTTGAAAATGAAATTTTGTCAGAATTTCAGCCAACAAAACTTTCCTCTGTGATGTGCAATAACTGCTCTTTCAACCTTGTTCTATCTCAAAGACTGTGATTTCTAGGTTGTATGTAGCTCGGAACAGAATTCTATCAAATAAAAATCCTAGGCAATCTGGAACGCCTGGGTGGCTCAGTCAGTTAAGTGTCCGACTTCGGCTCAGGTCATGATCTCACGGTTCGTGGGTTTGAACCCCACGTCGGGCTCTGTGCTGACCACTCAGAGCCTAGACCCTGCTTCGGATTCTGTGTCTTCTTCTCCCTCTGCCCCTCCCCTGCTCACGCTCCATCTCACTCTGTCTCTCAAAAATAAATACATGTAAAAAAAACATTTTTTTTCAATTGTATGCAATCTAAATGCGATTTTTAGGGGTGACGTGCAGAAAGTATTGTGAATTCTGTATTTTAAATAGTATGTTGTAGATTCACCTTACAAAAAGGAAAATTAGAATAGTCTAAACCTGAAATAAATATAAACATTTTCACCTGTTTGAATCATCACATTTAGGTTTGTTTTGCTAGATGGCATTGGAATTTCCCAATAAGGCGAACAGAGACATTTAATACATAATATTTGAATAGGTTGTTTGCACCTATTAATAAGTGTCCCAGTTTAAATAAATCTATTAAGGCACCACCTTTACATCCTTGGTTTTACCTAGTCAAATGTGTGGGGCAAAGGTTCAAGGTATTTCTTTTTATGTACATAATCAGTAACTGCTCTTAATCAAAATCAAGTTCTTTAAAAAAGAACTCATTCAAAAATAATAATGGGTGAGAGTCATCAACATGAACAACTAGATGAATTGTGGGCTCAAATTTACTGGTAGATAAGTTAAACATTAGAGCCATGAAGTGTAAAGTTTGTGTAGCATTTAACAAGCCTTGGAAGAGCATTAAAAGTAACTTACGTGTAATATGCAATACTAATAGAGCTTCACAGAGCCCCAGAGGAAGCTGCAAATATAACTCAGGATGCTTCAGGCTGTGTGAGATGTTGAGATTATGTTCCATGAAGACCAAAAGAAGGTTTCAACAAGGTTTTCCTGCAACCATGTAAATTCTCCAGATGAGGAGAAATGGAAATATATTTAAAATTCCAGCAGCTTAAAAATGCACACATTTATAAGTGTGATGAAAATAGATTTCAAGTTTTTATTTTCTCTGTGGTGGTTGGCATATCTTAACTGGATTTTATGTTAAACCAGTTATGTTAAAAACCAAACATGTACAGAGTGCCCCTATCTTGTCACTGTGTTAATGGAAAAAAAAAGTTGAAGAGATAAAGAAGAGAAAAAGAAAACCATTATAATAAAGGATTTTGAGTGCTGCTTGAGAACTGTGCAGAGCAATGTTGCATTACATTTTTTTTTAGGATTGGCCAAAAAAAATATAGTTTATATGGTGCTCTTTTTTTTTTTCAAAAGTGCCCCATATGCACCCCCCACACACACACACAATGGAATATAATTAAAGCTTTAAGTATTGAGTTTATGCCATTTACTGGTAGTTAGGGAGGTCAAAACACAAGCTCTCTGGATCTCAGTGTTTTCATCTTAAAATGGATGACTTCCATTGGAAGATTTCTAAATTCTCTTCAGGTCTAAAACAGCTCTAAGTTCCCTTTGAAAAATTTTAAGAACATGGAAACTGATTGTCCCACTCAATTTTTCTGGTGGATAACAGCTGTGCAACAGAAAGTGTTGAACAGTATGTTATTTCTGAGCCTCTAGGAGAGTGGTTCCCACACTGTGGGCAGCAGACCTCTGAGGAATCTTGGACTTATTGCAAAGGTTTCTCAAATTCACATGTGCACCAAACTTCCGTTTATCACACATATGTTCCACAGGTTTTGGGGATATGTGTGGTGTCTCTTGTGATTAGAATAAAACCATAAATCTGTTTAGAAGCATCACAAAGGTGTCACAGAATTCACTGTAGTTCTTAGTCATGTTTTTTTTTTTCATCAATGGATGTGGAAAATAAAATTGAGATCTTGAATCTGTGAAGGTTTTTTTTTTTTTAAATGTTAAAAAGGGTGGAGACCAGTAATCAGAGATGAATGTGTACTCACTGGGAGTACATTAATTGCATATAATGTAAACTATTAAGCATTGCCTTGGAAATTGTGCCATTAATATTTTTCCAAGGGCTTTGGAATATTTTAGTCCATTTGAACACCCAGTTGGGGTTATGGCTCCATTTCCTGTCAGAGTACTTGATATATTCCATTAACTTACTGTTAGTAGTTGTCTTATAAACTCCTCCTAATGGTGAATAATGACCATCATTTGTTGAGCGTTTACTAGGCACTGTGTGTGTGTGTGTGTGTGTGTGTGTGTGTGTGTGTATGTATCTACAGTGTGGAATAATTTTCCCCATTTCATAGATTAAGACATGAAGGCACAAAGATTTTAGGTGTCTTGCTCAACTCATAGCCATTGGCAGAGATAGGAATCAAAACTGGCCTGTGTGGCATCCAAACCCACACAGTGTCTGTGGCATAAATCAATTTCAGACTTAGCTTAATGATACGTGCAGGGCCCGCAAGAAAATGCCTGACAGTACAGTCCACGTTCTGAAACCCACATGTTACCATTATGACAGAATTGCCTTTTTGTGCCTCAGTTTACCCAAATTTAAAGTAGAGATCCATTTTATCATTTAATTTTACTTTTCTTGCCAGGATAATGTACGAATTAGTTAATGCTTATAAAGAAGTGATTTGATGAGGGGAAAGCTCTATCTAAATGCTAAGTATTATTTATTATTCATGTAAGCATATTACTGTACCCTTCAATCACCTTTTTTTGGATGTTTCAAATGGGCAATTACTGTCTCTTTGTGTAAGGCTTTTAAAATTTTTAATTTAAATTAAAAGTTAATCTAATTTAGGAAAACTGCCAGCTGGAAAGGAACACAGATTTTTTTTTCTTCCTTTCCAAACAAAACAGCAATTCAGAATAGACTCCCTTTTAATATAGTAATGTGGGCAGGCTTTCCTGGGCTACTGGTATTAGGAAGGAGGGCTAATTAGTAATGGCTGCTTTGTAATGCTGGTAATCTATGTGTTAGGATTAGTGCTGATAATGGATCTGATTAGGTGGAATTAACTGATATTTAGAAGGATGGAGATTCCTTTGTTTATGAAATCTCCAGTTTGGGGGTACAATGTATAGCTGAAGTGGCTGAATCCTTGAAATCTAGTTAATATAGCTTTTCCACAATACAGTGCCTGAATATGGCTAGGGTCGGCAAGCAACGAGGGTCATTTGAGCTCAAGAAAACCTGTACTTTCCAAGACCTTACTGAGGGGCCCTACAAATAGTGAAAATCAGAGTTCAAAGATCAGAAATGTCAAGTATGCTTTAAAAGGGAAAGACGCATTTACCTGAGCTCTTCAGTTAATATCTAGCAATCCTTGATGGGAAAATCCTTCTATAACTCTCTTTTCACATGCCTGTTGACTGAAAAGTAACTGGTTTTCATTTAAAGATAGAAAGTGAGAAACGTATCATTAAAAAACCCAAACGCTGCCTCCTTCACCCCCCCAAATTTGCATATTCAACTTTCCTTTTAAAATAGCCCACTTTAAATATTCCCGAGCACTATTAAATTTTAAGGAAGTATGCTTAGAAATCACATTATTCAGTCACACAGCTTCAGTCGCCCAGCAGTATCATTAAATCCTCTGGAGTGATTCCAGTCCCATAAAAATTAGGGACCCCTTTACATTGTTTCCATATTCAAATGGAAATCTTTTTGCAAGTTAGTAATTAAAGTATTTAACCTCTCTCTCCCTCCATTTATTAGAAAACTCTTTTTTCTTTATTTTTTCAATTACGAAAAACTGCTAAAGCCAATCAAGCATTTATTTTGATAAACCGCTTGTAACAGTCTCAGCTAAATTCTGCAAATACAAAAAAAAGCTAAATAATCACCCTGAGCAGATTTTGCGGAGACCTTGCTCAACCTGTTCAGGGATAATTATGCCAAGCTTTTAGTATGGGGCAAAGGAAAACATAAAATTAAGGCATGAAAGAAAGTCTACCTATTTTGAGAAAATACTGGGATAATTGGTACTCTTTTTATTACCATTTTATTATAGAAAGATATTGTCTTGCAATGAAATATAGGTTTATAGCAATGAAATAGTACTATGAGGGGTTGAGAGAATTTCTGTTAGATGGATTGATTTAAAATGTAATAAAAATAGCAAATTGCTAAATAGTGAAATGCTAAATGGTCAAATTAGAGTTCATTATTTAAATGACTTTTTTTTTTCTTTTTAATCATATGATGTTCATAATTGCCTTGTTTCTGACAAGTACATTACAGGGGACTTTCTTTCTTTCTTTCTTTCTCCCTTTCCCTTCTTTTCTTTCTTTCTTTTTCTTTTTTTCCTTTCAAAGTAGCCTTTGGTTTGGAGCTACATCCATTTCTTTGAGAAAATGGAAACATCAGGGATGGTACCAGAATAGGCAAGGGCCTAGAAGGAGAAGGCAGTAGACAGATTCACAGTGTTATAAATGGTGGTGATGCGAAATGTGACCCTGATAATAGTTATATGTGGTACTTTGGAAATTTACCTCTTTTACAGACCTTGTCCTTTTGTATATGAAGGTGACGCTGAAGGGTATGTCTAAACAGAATGATGTGTGATCTGTGGCTCTTTAGATATCAATTATCGGGGTATATCCCAGTCTACTAGAATCTGAAGCATACACAACATGGGCTCCTGCTTTAAGAGTAATAGCACCCGATTGCAAATACAGAACTAGGTATGGGGGTTGGGAGGGCCAGTGCTCCCGAGGACCCCTGAAACTTCAGTCTCATTAGACCCCGAGGTAGGTCTGCCTCTGCTGATTACATACGTGGTAACAGAATGGGTATTCAAAGGCTTCGTTTTGATCAGATTCGTTAGATTTGTATTGGTAGATATTCATGGCTGAGAGGACAGGATTGGTTCTATTTTTAGAAATAATAATTACTAATACTAATAATTACTGCTCTCTATTCCTTGCACTAATGTTAAATATATAGGGATTGGGTTGAAGTTACCCAACTTGAATGACTCAGTCCCAACAATTAAAATGTTTATACCTCTGTTGTAGACCGTTCTTATACCTGAATGTACTAACGTCCTTGACTAAATACTGAATTGTATAGAATTCACATTAAAGAAGTCACATAGGAAAAGAGAGACCAGAGTTGGCTAAAATTGTTGGAAATATTAATAAAAATGTGGACATGAGTAACAATAATTAAAACAGAAACATGTTGGCCTATTCTCGTGGGACATGGAAAGTACCAATAAAGAAGGTCTCTCTCATCTGGCTGCCTTCGCTTCCTCAGCGTCACAGACTCAAAGGGACCTAGGTCCGCATGCAACTTCTCAGTCTGCTGGGAGCCCATGGACTGAAGCTTCTAGTATCTAGAGTGGCTTTTCCTGTGGTGCTTTGTTTCCAGGGAATCATCATCAAGTGCTCCTGATTTGTCAGTATTTTTACAGCCTTAGCATCTATTGGACGAGGCATTCATCTTGGGTAGTTGTTTTGTGTGTGTGTGCTCTCTTGTGTCTAGATTATGCTTTGAATCAGCATATATTTACTGAGTAACTGTACAGGATACAAATTATGTTAAAGACGATAATAATACCATCTTACCTTTGGGTAGCTGTTTGCAATTTATAAAATACTTTGGCATCCATTAACTTCCTTACTTCTCAGAATTCTAAGAGGTAAGCAGAGTAAATGCCATAATTCACATTTCGCAAAAGACAAAACTGAGGTCAGGGGACTTGCGCTCTGGGTCTTAATTTCAGAACTGGTGGAGGAGGACTTGAGCCCTGAGATACTGACTCAGTAGAGATCTTTCTTAACCATCGCGCAAAGCTTGCAGTTTATTGGAGAGATAAGAAATGTGAAAACAAACAAAAAAATACCAAAACACTCAAGTGCATATATGTATCTATATATAGATAAATAATTCCCCTAGTATAAGAAAGTATTAAGAAAGTGTCTAAATAAAGCACGCAATGAAGAGTTGTGAATCCAGTGTTTCACAAATAGGAATTAGCAGTTATGCTGTGTGTGTGTGTGTGTGTGTGTGTGTGTGTGTGTGTGTATACTGACAGAGCATGTGGAGAATGCAGGGTATTGTATTAGAGCACCCTATTAATTGATGGTTGTGACTGTATGTTGTTTGGGGCCATGCCTCAGTGAGAAGACAGAGCAATCAGAGGAAAAACCATCCACGGTTTGAGATACTCGACACTTCTCTGCTTTTGCAAAGTGCGATCCCGGACTCAGAAGCATTTCTTATTCTCAAATGGAACATCTTCACAGACCGCGCTGTTCCACTACCGTCTTCCTTCCAATTGCCTCCATTGCTTGTAACCTTGACTGAACCCTTCCCTTTCTGTGTTCTCTATAAATCTGCTAGTCACCACTCCCACAATATAGCCTATTTATGACATTGCTGCAACCTAGTCTCTGAATTCTGGATTTCATCTTCTCTCATCTGGGCTGATGTGTTCTGAAACTAGAGCTTCCAGAGCCTTCTGAGTTCTCACCGTGGCCACTCTGCCACAAACTCCGCTTCTTGTTATCCCATTAAAGTATATTTCAGAGCCCTGCCCTGGTGTTCGCCTTCCTCCCTTCTCTTCCTCACGTGAAACTGCTCAAAGGCCTCATTATTCATATGCTTCCAAATCGGTAACTTTAACAGCATTCCAAATGATCTGAACAGCCTCCCGTTTTTGTCAGATAGGAAGGTCTGCCTCCCTTATGTCAATTTTGGGGAATTATTTCTTTAATTTATGTTGTTTCAACAAAACAAAACAAAACAAAACAAAACAAAACAAAACAATAACAACAGCAGCAAACCCAAAAAGGGTTCCTGCAGCTTTACCATTCACAACACTATCAGCTGCTTACTAGACGCATGTCTATTACAAAATGAGGCTTTTGTATGAGGAATGGTGGATTCTTCACGCTTTAGAATCCCATTTCAAACCCCTAAGGTCTGGTTTTAAAGTCCCCATAACCCACATTGAGCCCAGCGTCTTGGATTCTTTTTTTTTCTTCTATAATTTGTATTGTCTCTCTTTTTTCCCCCTACGATTTCATACAAAGGGTAACACCTGAAAATAGCATGTTCCTAAGAGTAGGTCAACTCATCTTCTATGCTTGAAAATCTAGTATGCTGAAACCAACTTTTCAGTAGATGACAGCATGGTTTTAATACAAACGGTTCATTCATTGCATAAAAGACTTTTTTTTTCTTACACTCTCTTGAATATCAACTATCTTTACTACACTAAAATGATCTGATTTACAAAAACCAAAAAACAAAAACAATCATGCACAGTTATTTGGAATCCCAGGCTCTGTTAAAGTTCCTTTCTTAAGCTAACTCTACTTGAATCTTAATTTTCTCCTTGACTGGGATTTTCTTAACCCCAGTTCTCAGGGAAGATGTAGCTTCTTTTGTTCATTGTTTTCCTTTAGTTTTAAAATGTCCTGTATGGGGGCGCCTGGGTGGCTCGTCGGTTGAGCGTCCGACTTCGGCTCAGGTCATGATCTCACAGTCTGTGGGTTCGAGCCCCGCATTGGGCTCTGTGCTGACAGCTCAGAGCCTGGACCCTGCTTTGGATTCTGTGTCTCCCTCTCTCTCTGGCCCTCCCCTGCTCATGATCTGTCTGTCTCTGTCACAAAAATAAATAAAAACATTAAAAAAAATTTAAAAAAAATGTCCTGTATGTTAACTGTCCTATATGTTAACTGTCCTATATGTTAAACAACATAAATTACATTTATGTGAACTCATAATGACTCCAATACATTCCGATTTGAAAAGACACTAATCTAAAATCATATTCTTTTGTTTGGCTGACAGTTTTTTGACGTTTAGGTCGTAGACTTCTAAAGGAGAATTGGATAGCAGTGTGGTTCTGAATGTGTACATATAGTTGGCATGTCATTTTTTTTTCCAAAAAAAAAAAATCACGGCAAAATGGTATCTTGGTGTCTGTGGTTTTTAAAAGCCACCATTGGTTTTTCAAAGTTCATTGTAATTTCATAAAGCTGAAACTATCTGACAAAGCCATGCCTTCACACCTGCCCTGTCCTGTCCTAACAACTAACTTCTCTCTTGATTTGAGAACTAACTTCTCTCTTGATTTGCGCCTTGTGAAATTAGTGTCCACAAAACTCTTTAATTTAGAGAGATCCCATTGCATCACTGCTGTTAAATTCGTTATAGATGGTGCTTTAGCTCATTTATTCCTGAAGGGTCTTTGTGGCAAGTTTAGGTACATTCCTCCCAGAGGCGGTGGATGGACGGTCTGACCTCTGGAGCGCTTTCTCCTCCCTAGGGCTTGAGTGAGACTCTCCATTACTTTGTCAACATCAGACTGCCTCCACTACAGAGACAAAAAGGAACCAAATTTCCTTCGGTGCATTTACTTCTTCTCTGACAAAGCAGAGAAGGAGACTTACGTCCAAGCCTCCTTCTTTAAAAGTATCCTTCATGCGGACAGGAGCGTAAAATAGCTAACATTATTTTAACTCCACAGAGCTGGCAGGCATGATCCAAATGTTTGTTTGCAAGTGACTCAAAGATACAATACAGGATCCTACAGAAATCATAGGTTGCACTGTGCTTAGGGTTCCTGTCCAGTCCACCAAAGTTTTGCCTGTTTACCTGGATTCTGGTACTTTACATCTGTCATGAATTATGTGTGTTCACATTAGTTTCAAATTAGCAATTAGCAAGCAGGGAGTGTGGCCTCCTTCCTAGAGCACTCTGTAGCTCGGGTGACAGGAGGGGAGACTCTCACTCGCTCTGTCCTTGGTGGGGGGGCCCTGGAAATAAGACCTGCATTGTCTCAGCTTCAAGGCCTCCCTCTCCTGGGGCAGGGGATTCTGAAAGAGGAGTCGGGAGAGTGGGAGCAGCGCCAGTGAGGGGGATTTGGATAAGCGGCCTGGAGGAGGAGGAGGAGGAGGAGGAGGAGGAGGGCGGGAGGTAATGAGCGCAGGCTGCCTATGCCTTCTATCTTTCTTCTTTCCCCAGTTTGCCATCCTCTCCCAATCCCATTCTCTCTCAATAATTTGTTGAAAAGGTTCGGGATGGGCTGTTAGAGGACCTCCCAGGGAAGATGGGGAGAGGGCAAGAATAACATTAATCCTGACCAAAACCCCTATATGTTGGGGGAATGAACAGATCCCTTTTATAGAACTTGAAAATGAGCCTCCAGGAGGTTAAATAAGCTGCTTACAGTTTCACAGCTAGTAAAGGGTGAGGCAGGATTCAAAAGCATGTCTTTCTCATTCCAGAGCTTATGCTCTCTCAGGCATCCTACACGGTGTTACACAATGAGCAGGAAGGGAGTGCCCTCTTCCCCCCATGTCCCTTTCTTTTTATCTTTTCTAAAGAAGGTGGTCCGGAAATGGAAGTAACAGGGAGGATGGAGAGACTGTGGCGAGGGATAAGGAAAAATACGAATCAATAACAACAACAACAGCAGCGACAACAAACCTCCGCCCTGTGAGGCTCAGCGGTTATTGTTATCTCCATTTTATACGGGGAACACGAAGGAAGGCTCTGGGGAAAGGAACTTGCCCAAGAGCTCTAATCTTCCGATTAGCGTTTAGTGGAATCCTGTCCCACACCCAGCACTGAGGTCGCAAAGCCGGCGTTCTAGTGCTGCCCTCTCACTACCCTTTCCTTGTCCCCTCACTTCTGCCGGCCCAGTGGGAAGGTGACTGGGAGCAGGTGGGGGGAGGTCCAGTGCTCACGAAGAATGTTGGGTGTTCATGTCTTAGGGAGAAGACAGCTTGCTTTCCTTCCTGCCTGTTTAAACTTTCCATCTTCTTTCCCTCCTGCTAAAACCCAGTCATCCTAACTTCCCTCTGAGAAAACCCTAGTGGCTTGTCTCCGGGGGTGGGGGGGGGAGGAGGGGGGGAGGCCAGCCGGCACTGGGGGCTCTTTGTGGGTGAGAAATATGTATGTGGTGGTGGGGGTGGGGGCTGGCCCATTACTAGTCATTTTAATATTTTTGAGATCCAAGCATAAACAGAAATGGAATCACTCTGCTGTGAACAGGAAGGACCTAGATGGATGAGGATAATTAGGATGATGGGATTATAAAGTAACGGGGCCAGTTGCCCCCATGCTTTGCAAAATCCAGCTGATTATTCAATAAGTACATCTCATGGGGCGAGGCAAACGGACTAAGGAAGATCGCATCCAGTGACATGGGCATTAGATATGAACACGCAAACCAAGAGATCTTAAATGGCTTTATGTTTGCGTCTCACAGTTAAGACTGAGGATGCTCAAAGAAATCATTACCCTTTTCTGATTCTAAGTTGAATGAATACAAACTCTTGCGATACTATTTATCTGGAGTTCACTCCACTGCCTGGCTGTCAGTCACAACCTTAAGTATTTCCGGGCTCATACCATGCTCTTTAAGTTGATCAAAGGTCAGAGAGGTTTTATCCGTGTGCTCATTCCTTTTCACCATTTGTACCTGATGTGTGCCCAGTGCTGTGCTGGAAGCGTTTGGTAAACCGTTTCCCTGCTCAAACCTGGACAGGTTTGTCGGGGACACAGACACATAAATAATCATGGCAGTCAGGGCGCAAAATGTGCCAAGGGCTGTATCAGGACAAGCATAGGCTTGAACTGGAGCCCGAAAGTTGGATACAGATTCCATGATTTACCTTGCTTCTTGGAGAATTCTCTCAGTCCTCTGTCTTTAGTTCTTGATCTCCAAAATGGGGATACTAATAGTTTCTCACAGGGTTATTAGATGAGGTAAATGGCACAGTGTATGTGAACACTCCGGGCACTTGATCTGGCACACTTTAGATGCTCAATAAATTGTCGAATCTCAGCAAAGTGCTCTGGAGGAGACAAATGACCACTTGTATAATTTGAACGATATTTCGGCAAGAAAGTGACATTAAAGGTGTGTCTTACGTGGTGAGAAATTGCCAAGAGGGAAAGGAAGTAGAAAAAGGGAGAGAATAAGCCATTTCCTTACTCTCTGGTCTGTTTCAAGGGTAACCAGGAAAACATCTCCCCAGATTTCATAATGGTTTTGTTGAAATACTACATTATGGTATACCGCTCAACATCTGTTCCTATTAAGAATCTGTCCCTACTGAGGAACTACTGTAATCATTAACCATCTTCTTCCTAGAACGGTTTCTTCTGGTATCTTCATTTGGCTCCTTCATCCAAGAAACATTGTTGATTAAGAATCTAAGATGTGCTAAGCATTATGCTGGGTGGGAAAAGGTCTGTATCCTTCAGGAAATTGTAAGTCTGTTGTATATACAGCAGACATGTGAACAAGTAAATTATAATACGAACTGGTAAATGCTATCATAATGGGGACCTTCCCCGCTTGTTTGCCTGGGATGGTCAGAGTTTATACCCGTGGTCTTGGAATGATTACTAATAGTCCCCATTCGTTCTCAAATGTGTCCTAGTTGAACAGATTTTATGATCACGTGATTGAAAATGTGTGCGTACAAGATATTTTATGTGTGCGTACAAGATATTTTATATTTCAAGATGGTTTTCTTAGAAAAGGTGAGTTTTGAGCTATAGTAAGATGCTAAGGCTGTTGTTAGCCGGAGAAGGTAGGCGGAAGGAAAAGGATGCACATTTTACAGAAGCTAGAGATGGAGAAGGGCGTTAGGTATTCAAGAGACTATGACAAAGGAAAAGCCCCTCATGGCTGGACCGCTGCTGGGTGTGGGATTAAATAGTGGGAAAAATATTTTAGGAGGGCAGAAGAGAATGAAAGCAGATTTTAATGATTTAAGGAATGAATGAAAGCCGAGGAAGTCAAGATGTTAAATATAGACACCTTTTAAGGAATTTGGTCGCGAAGGGAAAGGGTGGTAGTCTGTGATGAAGGAAGATGGAACTAAGGACGTAGTTTGAGACGAAGGAAGACAGAATTTGGATATTCTTAAAATTGGTGGTGAAAATCAGAAGAGAAGGGGGGTGCAAAGCACGAAAGAGGAGCTGGTAAGCGAGCATGAGATCCCAAGGGAGATGAGAAAAATTCAAACCGGTGCCCAAGAGAAAGGGTTAGCCTCTAAAACAGGAGAGCTAGGAGGTAAGGGAGATAATAGAGTTGTGGGAGTATCTAGTCTCACGTTTCTTTTATTTGGTGAAGGAGTAAAACGATTGAGCACAGCAGCTAAAGGGGATGACTTATGGTTTTGCTCTCAGTGTAGACAATGGCCGTGCAATCTTGGCCAAGTGATTTTACGTTTCTGGACCTCAGTTTCTTCAAGTCTAAAGTGAGGGATTTGCATTGACACTTCTAAGTTTCTATTTCGTTCTGGTTGTGCATTTTATCAAAACGTTATGGGGCACCTGGGTGGCTCCGTCGGTTAAGCATCCGACTTCGGCTCAGGTCATGATCTCACGGGTCGTGAGTTCAAGCCCCATGTCAGGCTCTGGGCTGACAGCTCAGAGCCTGGAGCCTGCTTTGGATTCTGTGTCTCCCTCTCTCTCTGCTCCTCCCATGCTCATTCTCTCTCTCTGTCTCTCTCTCTCTCTTAAGAATAAACATTAAAAAAAAAAACGTTATGAGGAGCTAAGCCGCTTTATTTGCCTGTCCTTCATGCCTCTCCATTCTGCAGAAGAGAGGCTTCTGTGGTCACGTAAGTTTAGGTTACAGTTAAACAGCTTCTTTACATTAGGCCCTTTGAGAACCTCTAGAATGCGAATGTCATTAACAATCTTGAAGTGGGGGTTAAAATATGCAACACTCCCCAAACTGATTTAAATAAATAATCTAGTGTTCCCTGAAACATACTATGGGAAACATTTATCTAAGCATTTATTCTCCTACGGAGTTTATAAAAAATTTTATTCCAAGTTAGCAGGGGCTGACCGCTTAATGGCTGTTGTCTCTAGTGAGCATGGATGTATGCTTGGAAATGATGTATTTCCTTCCAATATCAGAAGAAGAAGGGAAAAACTCCTGGGCTTACAGAATATTAACAGAAATAAAACATGCAGCCCTGTCTACACATCATTGCTTTGAGATGGTGGCAGAGAGCTCCCATACCCTCCAGCTCTTCCCTTGGATAAGCTGAAGAGAGAGCCATATAAGCTTATGAAGCTTTTATAAGGAAGGCCAAGATGGCAGGTGCTGTGTTACCTGTATGATTTCAAAAGTTCCAAAACAGCTAAGGAGAGTAAATAGAGGGCAGTGCGCCTTGGTTTGTCTATATGGTAACTCGCAATATCATCTAACATTTTTATTTCTTGTCACTTCAGATATATTGTAATATGATATTTGGTATATTGTTTAACATTTTTATTTCTTATCACTTCAGATATATTGTAATATGATATTTAGTATATTGTTTAAATAAGAAAGGTACTCCACTGGTCCCTCCCAGGGATAAAAAAATTGTATGTTTAAATTTTTTTTAATGTTTAAAATTATTATTATTATTATTATTATTATTATTATTATTATTTTATTTTAAAGAAAGAGCAGGGGAGGAGCAGAGAGAAAGAGAATCTTAAGCAGGCACGGAGCCCAACGTGGGGCTTGATCTCACAACCCCGAGATAGTGGCCTGAGCCAAAATCAGGAGTCGGACGCTTAACCAACTGAGCCACCCAGGTGCCCTTAGTATGTTTCATTTTCAATAGTAATTCCCAACGTCTGTGTCTTCTTTTTCAATCCTCTTTTCTAAATGGAATGATTATTTCGTATTTATTTTTTGTATTTGTAGGGTCTTTATTGACATAACCACTCTAATTTTGGTTGCTTTCGATTGTGATCATCTCGAGCAAGCGGACCTCTTTCCAAATAACTAATAGTTTGTAAGACTTTGTAAAGTGCACATGCAGTTTTAACAGATATGTTGTTTTGTTGATTTATTCATCAGTCTTTTTACTGAGCACCTACTGTGTGCTACGAGCGCTGTGTTCCGTGCCAGAGAGAGAATGGGATGCAGTCACCGTCCTGCCTTTTCATGTTTTTATCCTTCTTTCTTGTGGTTCTTCCTCAGAATTCAACCTCTTCTGGTCTCTTTGGCCGTCCCTCACTCCACTGAACACAAACACAGACACACACACACACACACACACACACACACACACACACACACACACACACGAGCAGGCACCACTCTTGATTAGCTAAAGGGTCTGTGCCTGCTGTGGAATCTGCTTAGAGGCTGAGATAGTCGGTGGATTTGCTTTCACTTGGAAACTAGAGGCGTGGTTTCGGGTGGGTCGGGGCCAGTTCACAGAGCTCTGGTTCACTCTGCCCTGTTGGTTTGAGCCGCCTTTAGTTTCCTCAGGTTGAAAATGGCTCACGGGAAGATGCTAAAGCTGTAGTGAAAAGAAATACCAAGGGGCTTGGCGGCCTCTTTGTTGAACTGAAGCGTTTCACAGGGACCGCCTGTTGCCCACAGCTTCGGCGGAACGTTGCACACATCTGTGACTTCTTCTACTTTGTCTTCACAGATTCCTAAATTGTGTTTGCCTTCTTGTCTCCCTCACTCTCTCTGGTACAAAGGTCGTAGGTTTCATTTGATTACATTTTGGTTTTCTGTTAAACTAGGCTGGGTCACCTTGCTCCACAAAGCTATTTAGAATTTGCTCATTTGGTTTTTTTTTTTCTTTTTAACATGTCCACTGCTAAACGTTAATGCTCTCTCCTTTTATTTTCACAGACCAGATGTCAGAGGACACAACATTAATAGAAGTCTGTCTTCCCTATTATCTTTCAGGAATGGACCTTCAAACCTCTTTAGGAATTATAATCGTCAGTAGAAAGACATGTACAGTAGATTGACTTAAAAAACAAAACAAGACAAAACTTGTTTTCCTAATTTTTTGCTTTGAATTTGGGCTTTTTCATGAACTAAAGAGGCATTGGGGCGCCTGGGTGGTTCAGTCAGTGGAGCGTCCCACTTTAGCTCAGGTCATGATCTCACCGCTCGTGGGTTTGAGCCCCACGTCAGGCCCTGTGCTGACAGCTCAGCTGTGTCTCCCTGTCTCCCTGTCTCTCTCTCTGTATCAAAAATGAACATTAAAAAAACTTTTTAAAGAAAAAAAGAGGCATTATTAACCTCCTTGCTGTGCATAAACAGATTATATTTTAAGCATGTGAGGTGCTTCTAGCTTCTTAGAAAAAAATGTACTTGATATCACATTGCTGTGTATTTTTGAGCTCGTCTCTAACACAATACTTAAGAGCATAGCTATAAATAAGTTTACCTTATGAAAGTCATCACTGTCTCCTCCTGGTACTTCCAATTAATCTCCTGGATGTGTCTATAAAGACCAGCCCTATGCCTGCCTTTGCTCCTTATTGAATCATATTCTCACGTGATCATTTTTTATCTGAACAAGTAACTGACAGTGTGCAATCTTTCTATTCAAAGGTAGTTAGATCTACATGCTTAAAAAATTCAATTTTTATTTCTGATTCAAGAATTTTATCCTTCATAGCTTTTGGTGATAATGCAAAATGGAACATTTTATTTTTGTGGAACGTAGCCTCATTTGCTAAGACAGTAAGGTTAGAAGAAGAGTCTTTTCCCTAGGTCTAACAAAACATGTTGAAGATGAATTTGACTGAATGTTTAAAATTTTTACAGAAGAGTTTGCTTCTGGGTCTTTACTCACTTCTTGGAGACAACCCTTGAAACATTTAAAAGCATTTTGATGTGTCTTTTGCTTGGACAGAACATTCTGTTCTCTATTGTAATCGCAAATTCCTCTGGCCCTGGCTGTGGTACACATTTCCCTCTTTCTTTATTCCACAACTCCTGCTTTGTTTTTGTGTGTTTTTAATTCTTAAAGGGATTTCAGTTCTTAAAAAGAGAGGGAGCGTTAATTGCCACTCACCTGTCTTAGTGTGGGTAACATGAAATCTTCGGTAACTGGATGAAATCTGGCTAGATTGAACAAGTGTGTGACCACTCATTAAAGACTGCCGTGTGCCGTTGTACTGGTGTTGTTACTCTTGGATTAATGAATGGGCTCTAGTGTATTCTGGGCATACCAAAGTCACTGTTTAAAATAGGTCACATCATGTAGCAAAGTAAGAAAACGTCCATGCTTGTAAGCCGGGGACAGCAAGCTCACAGGCCTCCTAGGACCAGATTGGTTGGGAATGAGGGAAGGGGGACTGACAGCAAGATCATTCCTTCTTTGCACCAACAGTACTTTGGCGTTGACGTAAGGAAATGAAGGCACAGTCTTGGCCAGATTCTTTTCTTCTCTTTTCCGGATATGCCAAGTACTCCATTTTTATGTAGATTACATTGGGCTTTTAAAAAATCGTCAAGTAACTAATCAAAGATTTCACAAACACCATAGAGTCTGCATCTTGGGCATGTACTGCCAGCCTGTGACCTCTAAAAACCTCATCAGTTTGAAATACATATTTAGTGTTGTATGAAAAACAATATGTATAGTATTCTTAATTATGTGGATAATGGTCAAAGATCTGTTTCCTTTGGGGAAAAAAAATAAGCTTATTTTTGAGTCCCATGGTCCTGACTTGAAGCCAAAGACTGAAAGGCAATTTGGGTTGATAATTTACCCAAAAGCATGTTAAAAAATGTCAAGAGTTGGAAGTCAACTCCTAATATGTTCTAGTGAAATCTTCACTCTTCCTCAGTACTGAGTCGACATTTTAAAAATCATAAATTGGGGTAAGGCCTATTAAGAACCCCAAAGAATTTTAACTTTTGTCACCTATTACAATAACTTCAACATGACAAAATTACATTTTTTGGTGTAAATCTGGCTTTGCAACATAAACTCTTTTCATTCTTCCTTATTCAGAATGTAAAGGTGTTCAAAACATTTGAACCACCCTCCAACCTTATTTCTCTAGATTAAATAATTTGGACTTCTTTAATATTTCCACAAATCCTGTTTTACTTTATGCACTTTAAATTATTTCTGTATTTTTTTTCTAGACAGAGCTGGTATTATTAATAATCGTACTAAATACCAAGAAATGATACACCTGCTTCATTATACTTTATATATTTATATATACTTTATTTAGTGTATATATATATATATATGTAGTTTATAGTATACTTATATATACTTTATTATACTTTATATATGTATCCAGGTTAGGTACACTTTTTGAAAATGGTTCCACTTTAAATCAGGATTAATTTTTGGCTCTTTTCAAGCTCTTGCAGTTCCACTGTATTTTTTTTTCTTTCATAAATGTATAATCTTATCACTCCTTTATCTTAATTTAACATTTACGTCCACGATATAACCTTTTGTTTTGGATTCCAATTATGTCCATTCCTGAGTTAGCCATACCAGCTATCCCCGGTGTGATGTCATCTTTGAAATTCAGTGTCATGTGTCCTTTCTTTATTGAAGGCAGTTAGTTAGCTGGAGTGTTTAGGAAATACTGGCTTCATCCTTGGGGAACACTGTAGTAGGCTTCCTTGACATTGAATCATTGGTAACTGTGCTTTCATAGGCCCAATTTGGCCATCTGATTTATGTGCTATGTATCGTAACAATTGAGGGGTATTGGAGAAAAAGTGCATGTATTCTAATGTCTGGCTCACCCAAACTGAGGGCATCTTAAGCTGCCAAATTGAAATTATTTGTAGTTTTGGACTTATTTCACGGTACCAAATATTCTAGTGACGCTTGTGGTTTTAGAAAGTGTTTCCTTCTCATTTGATTCTTAAATTCAAAATCGAACCCTGTAGCATATTATGTGGGTTTGTGACACTCCCGTGGGGACCTTGGGCTCATAAACCAGCGAATGGATTATATAATGCTGCATAAATGCCGTATTTTTTATCTGACAGACATAATCTTGATCCTATATTTTTATGTTACCTAACTGCTTTAGAATACCACTTTTGAAGCAACCCATCAAAATGGAAATTGCTTCTAAAACATGTAGCAATAAATATTGGTCAAGGCTCTGTGTAATTCAGACTGACTCAATACTTGAACGCTAGTCAATTGAAATTCTCTGTTGTTTTTAAAAAAGGTTGATCGTTTTTATTTTATGGTATTATGTGATCCCTCTCTTTATCATTAGCCATGTATTTCCTTTTCTTTTAGTTAAAATTCTGTTTTCTGATTTGTCTAAGTTATATCTGAGAGTGAATCAAGCTAAAAAGAGGCATAGATAAAATGAAAATGTAAACTACTGAGAATCGATGTGGTGTGGATATTTAAACTACATATGAGGCCAAGACACGTATGTGGGACCCGTGAAACCAGTTATGAAGAGATGAAAATCACCGAGACTTCCAGTATACAGCTTTGTCTCTGCCATGTTCCATTTGAAAAGCTTGCTGCCAGAGCTAAGATTTCTTTCCAGCATCTACTAATTTCACCGCCGTATTAATCATTTGCCAGGCTACTTGCTTTCTCTGCTTTTCTCTTCACAAAAAAATTGTTAGACCCTGTTTGTCCTTTTCTGAAAACATGAACAGCAATTCCCTACTGTCTGCTATCCTATTTTGTTTAATGGAAGAGGGTTCTAGAGTTGTCAGCTCTGGCTGTCAGTTTCTCTTTCTCCCACCCACTTTACATTATCCCGGCTGAATAGTCAGTTGAACACTACCTTTACCACGTCTGTCTCTTTATCAGGAGCCTTCTGCAGCTCCCGACTTTCAGGGCATAAAAATCTCAATCTGCCCTCACTTCTAAGGTTTTGATAGCCCAGTCTCATCTTCTATTCTAAGCAGGGGTCTTTCTTTCTTTCTTTCTTTCTTTCTTTCTTTCTTTCTTTCTTTCTCTCCTTCCTTCCTTCCTTCCTTCCTTCCTTCCTTCCTTCCTTCCTCCCCTCCCCTCCCCTCCCCTCTTTTCCCCTCCCCTCCCCTCCCCTCTTTTCCCCTCCCCTCCCCTCCCGTCCCCTCCCCTCCTCCTTTCCCCTCCCCTCCCCTGCCATTCCCTTCCCTTCCCTTCCCTTCCCTTCCCTTCCCTTCCCTTCCCTTCCCTCCACTTCCCTTCCCTTCCCATAGACATATTATGCACACACTTCTCCATTTCTTACCTTTGTTCATGGGTTCCAAATCCTGTTTGTTCTCTACAGCCAGTATCAAGGTTCACCTTATGTAGAACTGTTTTAGGCTGCTAATCTCAATTCTAATCTTTTTCACAACTTTATCTGTAACGTGCAATTTAGTTATCAATTAAATGAAGCCTAATTTGTGTTTCCTATTTTACAACCTGAATGTCATACCTAGGGCCAGGACTTCTATTCTAAATTCCCACACGTTGAGCACACAGTTAGCATTAGATAGTCACTTCATTGGCGATTGATCTCTTTTCACGTGAAGCATCTTTTATAAGCAAACATGAGCATAAAGACATTCGTCTTAGAATGCTGCACTTCAGGGGTGCCTGGGTGGCTCAGTCGGTTAAACCTCCGACTTTGGCTTGGGTCATGATCTTGCGGTTAGAGCCCCATGAGTTCAAGCCCCGCGTCGGGCTCTGTGCTGACAGCTCGGAGCCTGGAGCCTGCTTTGGATTCTGTGTCTCCCTCCCTCTCTCTATGCCCCTCCCTCGCTTGTGCTCTGTCTCTCTCTTTCTCTCAAAAATAACATTAAACAAAATTTTAAAAAATTCTTCACTTCCATGAAAGTAAATGCCATATAAATATCTTCTTCGTAAAGTGGGATTATGTACTTAAATATTTTCTGACAAGTTTCATTAATGGAGACTAATGAATAAGATAAATCAAATCTTTGGGGATTTATTGAACATTTATTTCATGAAATATAATTGGCACATTATGCAGTTTTCACTAAGAGGGTGAATACCTGACTTTCTAAATCATTTGTTCACTGACTCCTAATTTAGCAATCTGGGATGATGTCTCTTTGTGGTCTTTTGGTTAGGCATGTAGGTCTCTCTCACCAAAGATTTGTGAGGATTCCCTAGCCTTGATTTAATTCTGAATGCTATTACTCACTTACTTCTACTTTGAAAACAGGACTACTACTAAAAAGCGATCATGAAAAACTAGACAGTTTTAGAATGAAGAATTCATAAGCGGCCAAATTTTAAGTTTGCGTTGTTAGTCACAATGCAAAACATCTTCTTTCCTAGGTCGACAGGTGCTTAATCAAATGGTAAGTGGGATAAAAGGCAAACGCATTGCTTTCGTAACCAGATTCTCTCTCCCTTGACTCTCTTTCTCAAAGAGTAGTGCCGTGATGTGAAGTCGGTGGACCACTCTCAGTTACCTCATTTTGGAGTGAAGTCTAGCACTCGGCAAAGGAAAAGATAAATTATTCTTTGGGGAGCAATGCAGTTTACTAAGCTGTGTATGAGGCTGGGGGGTCAGGTGACCTGACTGTGTTCAAATTGTAAGAGGCAAGTGTCAATTGACAGTGTGATCTGCTCTCTAAACTAGCACTCAGACGCCAGTGACGTGGCGTGCAGCTCCCGTTCCTACAGAACCGCTGTGGAAGAGTGGTTTTGTTTGGCTTCCTAGCTAAGCCTGGCCCTGGTTTCAAATGTTTGGCTAACCACTCCTTCAGTGGTAAATCTGAAGAATCTAAGGTGGGCTTGGAGAGCAGGGGAGACGGGGTTAGGGAATGGTTTGTTCAGAATACCATCCTGTTTCTTTTCTCTTCAGCATCTCCCAGTTGCCTCTGAATCACGACTTCAACTTTGTCTGTCATCTGTCAATTCTGTTATTCTTAACCAAAAGAGAACTGTCCGGAAGCATCTAGCTGTGTGTGTGCGTGTGTGTGTGTGTGTGTGTGTGTGTACGGGTGCGTACATAATATCACACACACATTCTGATGTGAAATAGGTAACTGTTAAGTAATGACTAGTGATTTTAAACTAAATCTTGCTCCACAAATACAAATACATATTCTGCCCTTTCAAAGCATATTTGTCCTTCCTGCTTGGAAAGTACTTTTGTCCCATGTCACTTTCTTCTGATTATCTCTGGGGTCAGCAACACTTAGCCCTTAGGGATATAAACGTGGGGACGCCTGGGTGCTTCAGGGGGTTAGGCGTCCGACTTCATCTCAGGTCATGATCTCACGGTTCCTGAGTTCGAGCCCCGCGTCAGGCTCTGGGCGGACAGCTCAGAGCCTGGAGCCTGTTTCGGATTCTGTGTCTCCTGCTCTCTCTGCCCCTCTCCCGCTCACGCTCTGCCCCCTTTCTCTCAAGAATAAATAAACATTAAAAAAAAAATAAAAAAAAGAATATATATGTGATTTGGGAAAATAGCTTCATGTCATTTGAGGGGAACTGATCAAGTGGAACTGATCATATTTGGCCTCAAAAGAGTTGTAACTATAAAATAAAGCTGGTTTTCTTGTGTTCATCACTAGAAAATGTGTGTAATGTGATCACGCATGCATATGAGGCAGTACTTACTACCCGTCTTTCTCACTGCTTTACAGTTCCGCCCTCTCTGCTTTACATAGCAATGAAACTTTAGGTACGTTGTTGTACTGCTCATCAAAGTACCACTTTTAGAAGATTGTACTTGAAGGGTTTTTTAATAGCACTAGAAAGACCGCTCTGCCATGCCACAGAAAAGCTTTCCCCTGCGTTAAGTGTACATTTAATCAACATTATGGCAATTATAGCTCTTTTAGAAGCCCTTCACCCTCTGTTTTGTGGCAGGAACTTTGTCTAGAATAAAACTGTCATAAGTAGAGGTAATTTGAAATTCATCCTCCTTTTATTTATGTTGGGATAACTTAAGATGGGGGATGGATTCCCATCTTTTTCTAATTGCGGGAATCAGAGTTGCAATCCATTCTGGACTTCAAAGATAACTTGTTAGCATTTCCACCACTGGAAAATGTGACGCTATTTGTTACTCACTGCTTTTGTATTGTTTGAGTAAATCTCATTGGACATATCGATTGAGAGGTTGTTAGGAGACTGAATGCCAAACTGAAGAAGTCCAAACTTGTTGACTCTCTCAAATACATCTGTGCCCTTGGTAGATTTTTTTTTAAGTTTACCTATTTATTTTTGAGAGAGACAGAGCGTGGGTGAGCAGGAGAGGCACAGAGAGAGAGAGAGAGAGAGAGAGAGAGAGAATCTCAAGCAGGCTCCATGCCACCAGCACAGAGCCCGACGTGGGCCTCGAACTCATGAAACTGTGAGATCATGACCTGAGCCCAAATCAAGAGTCCAATGCTCAGTGGACTGAGCCACTGGGGCACCTCCCCGCCCCCCATCCACTACTTGGTAAATTTTTACATGTACTTTTTTTCTTTGAAGCTGCTCAGAGAGAAGAGAGTATTGTTATCTTCATGTGTTTTCATGATGGAACTTCATTGGGTAGTTTATGCCACATGTCTTGAATACAGTTCTGAAAACCCACTGCTTGGGACAGGAGGGGAATGAAGTTCTCGGCAATAGTCATAATGAAAATCCAGACCGTCTGAGCATACCCTGGCTTAGCTTCCCACTTATCTGTCCAGGAGGATTGTATTTCATGTCTTAGGAAAAACCATTTGAAGAGCTCAGATATACACACTGAAGTATTCTTTCACTTCAGGTAATGATACTGCTAGATCATTAATATTGACCTAGAAGAAAAGTAGGCTCAACCTTCCATTGGATGCATTCTGGTGGCTGTATGAGCCAACCCAGCCTGCATCTGAACCATGGGTCCTGACCAAAGGAGGTGGTATCTCCTCTGAGCTCTACACAGATCGCATCACCTTTGAAGCATTGGTTTTAGTCCTGGGATGCCTGTGCCAAACAGGAACTTTATCCAAGGGATGTCGTCAAAGAAAGTAAATGATCTGCGAACCTCTCTACTTTAAGTTGTTGAAGAACCCGGGAAAATTCGGCTCGGCAATAGGAGGAAAGACTTTAGGGAAGTTGTGGTAATAGTTTGTCATTATCTGAAGAGCTGTGCATCATATAGAAAATAATAGATGGTTCTGTATGCGTCACAAGAGGGTGGAACAAAGAGTGTAAATTAATTTGAAGAATGATATTTCTGATTCCAAACTAAACGTCTACCAAATTGAGTTAAGACAGAATATAGCAAGGAGAGAGTATATTCCCATATCTCCTTAAGTGCACAAAAGTGCATGAGGTCTTTTGGGGATAGGAAACATGATTCTTACCATCTTACATGGGCCCAACCTTTCAGAAGTTTACATTTCAATAGTGAAAATAAGCATTTGTTAGCACTAATAAAAGTATAAAATAGTATGTTTTATGTCTCCCATGTCCTTTAGGACGTGGGAGAAAGAGAGATCATCTGAGTGGATAAACATGAACGTCTCTCCCTCTTCGAAGCTAGGTTGGGGGACATACACCTGCTAACTAGACCATTTGCTTGAGAGAAGCCATAGAAAACTGAGCTAGGAAAGGAAAAGCCTGAGATTTATGGGTCATTCTACCCCTGGACCTTGGGCCTAACTGCCTAACTTCTGGGCCTCCATTTCCCCATCTAGAAAAAGAAAATTATAGTCTCAGTCATGATTCAATGACAGAACTATTCTTAGGATCCATCTGGATGCTGTTTGTAGAAGGGTTTTAAAAACTCAAAAAGGCTAGGCAAATATTAGGGATTGCCGTGACATAAAATTTCATTTATCTTGCTTTTGCTATGTTTACGTAAAGTAAATGCTGAACTTCTCTGGAGTTTTAATAATACCCTTATAGAGACTACATAGAATTTCAGGGTAAGAATGCCTGGAAAATATGCTGTTTATAAGTCTGCGTTGTGTGTGTGTGTGTGTGTGTGTGTGTGTGTGTGCGTGTAGTGTTAAAGAAAGGCAGTTTTTGGATAAACATCATTACGATCCTGCGCTAGCAATCTGTTGTAAGGTACAACTCTTGAAGTGATAGCATTTACACACAGGCACACCCATATCTTGTTAGCGGAGATTTTTATCACTGATTTTTAACACTGGAAAAACATAGAGAGTGGTGGCCTTGAAAACACGGAGAGATATGTTGACGGGGTAATATAGAAAATAAATGCTGTTATATATAACTCTGTAGTTATATGGTGAGTATTTAATATTAGGCAAAGAAGTTGAAAAAAAATCAACTTTAATTTCAAAATGAGCTGGGTCACAAATATAGCAGTCTAGTTCATTAATGCATATTCTCCAGGCCTGTGCTAACTCCCTATCCTTCTACGTAGTTCAGCGGTTCCCAACCTTGGTTGCATAGTAGAATTACCTGGGGCACTTTAAGATCCCAGTACCCAGGCCGCACCCCTAACCAGTTAATTCAGAATCTTCGGGGGTGAGAAGCAGTTACCAGCATTTTTTAAAGCTCCCCAGGCCATTCCAATGTTCATAAATTTGAGATCCACTTCCCCATATCTATCTGTAGTACCATTTTGGATTCCGTAACTGGAATGCTGTTTTTGACTCCTTTGTCTCCTTCCTCCCTATTTAATCTTACCAAGTTCTGCAGATTCTCCCTTAGCTGTATTGGTTTGACCCTTACCATCCCCAGTAATGCTAGTCTAGCCAAGACCTTTATAGCTAAATATCTAGTTTTCTTCTTCCAGTCCCTCCTAAATGGTATTACCAGGCACTTTCAAACAATAGTTTTTCACACAAGAATTTTGTCATTTCACTTAAGAAACTTACACTGCTTTGGCACCTGAAATCCAGGGTCCTTTATAACAAAACTCTTGAAAAAAAGAATCTTCTGATTGTTTATGTTTCCTATTGTAGCACTTTATAATTGGGGGCGGGGGAGGGATTGAAGAATCAGGAAGATGAGTTGTTTTAACATTATTTCCCCTGTTGGGGCACCTGGGCGGCTCAGTCGGTTAAGCGTCCGACTTCGGCTCAGGTCATGATCTCATGGTTGGTGAGGTCGAGCCCCATGTCGGGCTCTGTGCTGACGGCCCAGAGCCTGCAGCCTGCTTCAGATTCTGTGTCTCCTTCTCTCTCTGCCCCTCCCCCACTTATACTCTGTCTCTCAAAAATAAATAAATGTAAAAAAAATTCAAATTATTTCCCCTGTCATCATGGGGTTCTGTGGGGGAGGCTTGGGGAAAGCACTGGGAGGAAAGGAGAGGGTGATGCTGAGCAAAAAAGCGTGTCTGTGCTCCCTTTTGCCTCAACCCCTTCCTCTTGTTTCAGCCAGAGCAGGTCTGCTTTGGTTCCTTAATGTATTTGGGCTGTGCCTAAGATTTGGTTATAACCAAAAGAGTTTCATTGCTAAAAGAAAAATAAACCACAAACACCAACAGCAAAAAACAACTTTGAAAACCACTGGTGGCTAATCCTTTCATTTCACACGGGAGGAAACTAAGGCTCAGAGGGGTTAAGTGTCTCATCCCAAGTCATATAGCTAAAATCTGCCCTTTGTTCGTGCTGGTGTGATCTCTTCACTTTCTCTGAAAAATCAGAAGAAATGTCATGCTAGCTCTTGACACAGGGCCTTATACATTCAGGTGTTCGGCAAATATTTGTTGAACGGACCCTTGAGTGGATGCCTGTTTTGTACTTTTCTGTTTCTGTTCGCGTTGTTACCATAAAAAGAACACTTCCCCCCCCTCTGAATCTCCTTTTCACCTGTAAAAGCAGTCCTTCAAGGTGTCTCTCATCCTAGTGCTGTTTCCACATCTGTCCCTACACTCATGACCACAACGATAATGTGTTGGATTATATTTTAGCCCTTTTCAGTACTGTCTTGTTCTCTAATTGTTTCTTGCATGTCTCCCTTCTCCGTTGCAAGATTGCATGCCTGTGCCTTGAAGTGCAGGACCTGGCCACATACCCCTTTTATATCTCTTCTAGCATAGACAAACATAGTTGTTGAGTTGGATTCCTGGATTGCCCTGAAGCCATAGTAGTTCTTATGCTCCTGCTAATAGTAATTAAAACGCATGAGTATCAAATATCCTACAATAGGAACTTTGAATTTTTACTCAGTAGAAGCAATGCCCTTTTATTAAGGAATTAAACAAATGGAATGTTTATGCCCATAAAATGCCTTTCCCATTAAAATCAGCTCACATTCTTTTCGTTTTGACCTTTTTTTTTTTTTTTAAAGCAAAAGATGGCAACAGGAGAAGAAAGTAGATCCAATCATTTGTGGTCTGCCAGAATTTCTTTCTTTGCTTTTGCTTGTTTGATGCCTCTGAGCACTCACAATCTCCGTCGCTTCACGTACGAGTCCCTGAAAGCCAGGCCAAGCTGCAGCTTTGTGGGAAGGACACCGGGGAAACCTCCAACCCAGTGTGAGCTAAGTCACAGTTGCATTCCCTGCAATGTCCAAATGTTCAAAGCCACATTTCCTGGCTGGATCAGCTGGAGTTTTCTTTTGAAGAAAAGAGTGTTCCTGGATTGGTTTCAGGCCCTTTTCTTCACCGCGGTCATTCTCACATTCTCCACAGACTTCTTCCTAAGTCAGTAGGAGAAGTGATTCGGTCACTTCCCCTGAAAAATGCATTCAAATGCATGTTGTGTCCCTTAGAAATTTTATGACCTTCCCACTAAATGTCCATCTTCCTCCTCAGAAGAACATTCTAGTGTGTACACTAAGATTCCATGACAGGCAGCTCACGCATTCAGAGTTCTTAGTATCATCTGCTTTAATATAGCATTCTTACCATTGACTTACTGACCAGCCATGCACTGGTTCACTCAACAGCTGTTTGTTGACCCCCCTCAGAGAAATAACAAAATACTTAAGAATATGAACTTAGATTTAGACTTGTATTTGAGTGCTTAAACTTAAATGACGATTGACGTGGGCAAGTTAACGTAACTTCTCTGGCTCTCAGTTTTATGATCTGCAAAGTGACCGCAGCGACAGCATTGCTTAAGATCATTGTGAAAAATATACAATCCCTATGAATACCTTTAGCACAGTGCCTGACGTGCGCTATGTATTCGAGTATTGCGTTACACTTAGGACCTGCTCTATGTTAGGCATCCTGCTGAGGAAACCAGAACTAATGAGGCATGTTTTTTGCTGCTAGGAACTCTGCGTCTAGCTGGGGAGACGTCTGGATAGGCATGGGTTTATTATACAATGTGGCAAGCTCCACGACAGAGTCACAGACAATGGGCTGTGGGCACCACAAGAGGGTGCGTCTCCCTCTGGGGAGGGGGGAGTTGGAGAAGGCACCGAGAGGTGGTGGTGTAACTGGAGTTTGAAGACCGTGTAGGCAGGTGTTAAGTAATGGAGAATGAGGTGAAAATGCAGATGAGTGGCATGTGCAAAGGCAGGCAAGCACAGAAGAGGTGGGGAGGAAGGGCAGGTCGGTTTCCCTGCCTGCACTGGTAGGGAGTGACGGCAGATGAGACGGACCTTGTGGCGGCGTCAGCCAGTGCCCTTGACCGCTCTCCCAGGGCTTGCTACCTACTGCTCAAAAGCACGGGAACCGTCCCACAAAGGGAGTCCAGAGCGGGGCGGCCGCAGGGAGGACATGAAACTTGGTGCCTGGCGTGTGGCCCCATTGCCACAGGTAAAAGATGCAGATAGCAAAAACCTCAGATGAGGGTGGGTTTTCTAAGAAATGGTCTGGAAAGACCAGGTAGTGGGCAAAAAGTGTTCAGATGGTATATGGAAAGAGACTCTTCCGCCTTCATTTTGGACAGAGACTATACATTTTGAGAGGCACAATCACTACTGCTTTATTTTTCTGCCTACAGTGTCCACCCTGGGTCTCAAAAGTCAGACCGGTTTTAGAAAAGTGCCCTTGGAACCTTACGAACTAATTCCCTTTGGGGAAACTTGCTTCTGATGAAATGAGGAGACCATGCAGCGTAGTGGAATCACTCCACACTTTATGCCCTAGACTTAGGTTACCTAGGATCTGGAATTCACTCTTCTGCTGACAGACCTTGTGACCTCTCGTAAGTATTGGGCCTCAGATTTTTACTATGTCAAATGAAGAGCAGGTACCAGACAATAGCGTGCTGATTCCAGGTTTTAAGTTCTGTGATTCAAAGTCTCTAAAGTATAAGTTGTTGTATAAACCACAGCAACAACAGTGGCCCCTTGGAACTTTGAATGAATACAGAGATTGAGGCAGATGATACAGGACAAATACCGTTTTTTTCTTAAGGACAAGGTCTGCAAAACTGAAGCAAAGAGGCATTGTAAGGGGGGGTGGTGCAGAAATGGCCTTAAATTATGTGCAGTGAAAGCGAAGAACCAAGGAAAGTTGAGCCTTTCCACGTCCCCCGCTCCTCACTGACCAGTAACACAGAAATGTTGGTTTCTTTTTTTTTTTTTTCAACGTTTATTTTATTTTTGGGACAGAGAGAGACAGAGCATGAACGGGGGAGGGGCAGAGAGAGAGGGAGACACAGAATCGGAAACAGGCTCCAGGCTCTGAGCCATCAGCCCAGAGCCTGACACGGGGCTCGAACTCACGGACCGCGAGATCGTGACCTGGCTGAAGTCGGACGCTTAACCGACTGCGCCACCCAGGCGCCCCAGAAATGTTGGTTTCAAAAGACAAGACAAAACTATGATGAAAAGAGGACGGAAAGTCAGGCCATTGTCAGGAAGGGAAGAGTTAGACTAAAGCTGGAACATTTTAAAACCTAGAAGCCACAAGTTAGCTCAATTCTGAGATTCTTTTCTAGGTCCTGGTCTTGGCCCAGAAGTGATTTTGTAGATTGCACAGGGATCTCAGGGTCAGTTATAAGAATCTGAAAGCCATTTCTCCCTGTTTCCATCACAATATATTCTCTCTTAGTCATGCGTGTGCTGTGAGATACCGTCTTTATAAATACCCAATGTTCTACAAAAGCTCAATTTTCAACTTCAGTGTGTAAGAATTATACTAACACAATTACTCAATTGCTGTTTGCAATGGTACAGACTAACAGAAGTTACTAAGTAACCACAGACCAGTTTTTGAAGAACAAATTATTCCAGACAAATTCAGTTTCTTTCCATGGTAAAATGACAGGCCAAGTATTTTGGGTGGGAGGGGGAAGAGGGTGAGTAGGGTATTTTGAATCTCACAGGATGTCATCAGTGAACTAGATATAACATGTTGAGGCTATTTGATTGTTGGGTTGATTCCCACTCACTCGGGAATGACTAGCACCCTTAGGTAGTTAGCTGTGATATACTTTCATTTAGGAGGGTATCCCAAGGTTATCTTCCGTGGTCACCAGGGCGACTGGTGTTATTTGTAAAAGTCTCAGCCCAGGTGTGATCGCCAGACTTTTTGGAGAATACTCTCTTTGATCTTAAAATTAGTTTTATTCTTATTTCCTCGACTGTTGGCAACTCAATCATAAATTTAGTCAATCACGGTGATTCTAATTAAAAATCAGCTAACAGGTGTGGAAAGCTCTCATAACCTAGAGTAGCCTAAGAAGACATGATGACTAAAAGCAATATGGTATTTTGGATGGGATAGAAAGGAACATTAGGTAAAAACTAAGGAACTTTGAATAAAATGTGTACTTCAGTTGATAATATTGAACCAATATCAATATTGGTTCATTGGTTGTGACAAATGTACCATACTAAACTAATTTAAGACGGTAACAATACAGGAAACTGGGGGTGAGGTATACTGGACCTGTGTACTACCTCTGCAACTTTTCTCCACATCTAAAACTATTCTAAAAAAATCAGTCACTTCTCCTTCCACACAAACACACTGCTTTATTCAGTCTATGTTGCCTCTTGTTTTGGCTTCGTGCATCTAGAAAAATGAGCACAGAGAGGACCAGAAAAGTAAAAGAAGATGAGGGAAGATAAAATGTGTAAGTGAGGTAAACTTCTCTGGCTCAACAAAGAGAATAGTGTTTTGTGGTTCTGAAAATTATTTCAATTTTATGAAAGGCTTTCACAAATATGTCACTGAATAGAAGACAAAACAAAAGGAAACAGACTTGAATTATAAACAGAGAGAATTTAGTTTAGAAAGAATAATTTTTATATAAAAAGCCGATTTAATATCGAAATAGTCTGATAAAAGTAAAGGCAAATGTAGGAAATGGATTTGCAAAGAAAAGGACTATCTCTTGCACTGTTCTATACAGTAGCCACTAGCCCCTAGCCACATATGGCTATTCAAATTTACGTTTTAAATAGTAAAACAGAATAAAGGTTCAGTTCTTCATTGGTTCTAGTCATATTTCAAGTGTTCGATAGACGCATGTAGCTAGTGGCTACCATATTGGACTGCACAAGTATAGACCATTCCCATGATCGCAGAGAATTCTATTGGATTGCACTGAATTCCATGCTAATTGAGGGGTCATTGGAGTTAAGTAATCTGTGGTAAAATTATTCATATCTGGCCTTGGATGTTATATATAGTTATGTTTACTATTTGCATGTCTTACTTGGGATTTCACAGGAATCCCCAAAAAAACTTTGAAACAGTAAAGTTTTCTATTTCACATCTTTTCTTTCCTGTTTCATTCAGGGAATAAGCTTTCAGATAAGATACTGGCAGAGCCATGCCCATTCTGCAAAGTTGATGGTTCACAGTTTTCTTGAGACAGATTATTTGGCTTGAAGTAGAGCTGTGAGAGTCAACAAGGATATAATTGCTATCAACAGAGTTTAGCACGTAAGCAGAGTGGGTAACACTGTAAGAATTTGAAAAGCATCCTGCCCTCCTTCCATGAAAATATAATCTCCCTTGGTCATGTAAATGTTATGAGATACTGTCTTTATAAATATTTGATTGCATAAATATTTTGAATGGAAATTCCTTTTTGTATTATAACCTATGGAATTTCCATTTCTGAATAATCTCTAAACTGGACTCAGAGTGCATTTCTTGGATAATTCAGGCTTAGGGCTCTCAAAAAGGTGACCTCAAGTATCGATAAAATATATTTCAAGCTAATACACGAGTTTGGCTATCTGTATAAGTAAAATTGGATGTTTATTTTTTAAAGCAGGTTTAAGCATGGAGGTGATATTTGTCTTCAAAATGTAAACTGAGATAATTTTTAAATTTTCTAATAACTGATGCAAAGTAACACTTACTACTTTAAAATAATCTTAGTCACACATTTCACGTTTACTGTAGATGTTTGATAGGGCCTAGAGGGATGGCGTGGATTAGTATAAAGCTATATTTCTCATTCCGGGTGCACAGACCCTTGTCCATGTGTGGATTACTGGATCCACAAGAGTTTATAACTTTATACTTTCTTTTTTTTTTTTTTAATTTTTTTTCAACGTTTATTTATTTTTGGGACAGAGAGAGACAGAGCATGAACGGGGGAGGGGCAGAGAGAGAGGGAGACACAGAATCAGAAACAGGCTCCAGGCTCTGAGCCATCAGCCCAGAGCCCGACGCGGGGCTCGAACTCCCGGACCGCGAGATCGTGACCTGGCTGAAGTCGGACGCTTAACCGACTGCGCCACCCAGGCGCCCCAAGAGTTTATAACTTTATACTTTCATTTTAATGATAAAATGAAAAATGTTTTATAGGAAGAAACAAAATTTTCTTCGATAGTGAAAATTTCAACTGAAAACATTAAAAAAATTTTTTTAATGTCTATTTATTTTTGACACAGAGAGAGACAGAGCATGAGAGGGGGAGGGGCAGAGAGAGAGGGAGACACAGAATCCAAAGCAGGCTCCAGGCTCTGAGCTGTCAGCACAGAGCCCCATGTGGGGCTCGAACTCACAGATTGCGAGATCATGACCTGAGCCGAAGTCAGACGCTCAACAGACTGAGCCACGCAGACGCCCCTGAAAAACATTTTTTTTAATAGAAGACACTTAATTTTTTAAGTCAGCATTTCTCCAACCGGGCACCACGTTTGTGACCCATGATAGTTTCAAACTAAATTTTCCTTTGAAAATGAGTTTGTATGTTACTCAAGTTTCAGAAAACTTATATAATGAATTTAAACAAACCAAAACAAATTCATATGTGCTCTCTTTGGTATGATTTATCTATAGATTCAGACATAAGTGGCAATTTGATTCCAATCTGGTATTTCTGGTATCCATTTCTAATGCATTTGATGATATATTTTTGTGAGGGAGAGAGAGAGAGAGTGCACAAGTAGAGGAGAGGGGCCAAGAGAGAGAGAGAGAGAGAGAGACAGAGAGAGAGAGAGAGAAACAGAGAGAGAGAGAGAGAGGGAGAGAGAGAGAGAGAGAGAGAGAGAGAGAGAGAGAGAGAGAATCTTAAGCAGGCTCCATGCTCAGTGCAGAGCTCCATGTGGAGCTTGATCTCACAACCATGAGATCATGACCTGAGCTGAAATCAAGAGTCAGACACTCAACTGACTGAACCACCCAGGTGCCCCTAATTTCTTTGATGATAAATGTTGAAGACACTGTAAGTTTGTAGATCGTGTCTGTTGATATTCTTTCATTTTGTACAAAACACTCCACTCCTCCAATTCCCCCGGTTGTATGCTTTGCAGGACAAAATTTTGTTGCCACTGAGGCATTCTGGCAAAAGGAACCTTGAATGGACATTTGAAAATATTTTTTATATATCAGAGTTCTGAGCCTGTAAAACTAAAGGCAGAACCTAGGTATTCTTTTTGGGTCAAGACTCAAAGACACAAACATGGAGATGATATTAATGGAACACAAATGAAACGAAGATGAAAAAGATGTCCATTTCTTTGAAATCGGAGATGGAAATTCAAAGTGTCATATGTTTGTTGGATTGCAAAGTGCTCTGCAGAATTCAAAATACTGGCCAAGAGTATTGCTTTGGTGATTTGTATTCCTACTCCCTGGAAAATATAAAGGATGAAACTTTTCTCTTAAGTGAAATATGGTTCTGCAAAACTGTCAGACCAGCTTTTAACTGAAACTTAGAAATATCAGTTGGGGCTTACAGGACAGGATCCCTGGGTAAGAAGGCCGGGCATTTAGAGGAGACAGGAGATATTTGGCGGACTGCACTTAAATTTGGGAATTACAGCTGGGAATAGTTTAATCCTTTGTTTAGGGAGATTTTCCAACATCATTTTATGTTCATATGTTTCCCTGCTGTTAGAATACTGACTCTAAGACCAATAATTTAAAAAAGGTGAATACTTCTATGTGAATATTTCTTGTCCATCTTGCCTCCTACATATAAATGGCAGTGGTTCCATTTAATCTAGAAGATGAGACTGACATGGGTGAGCAGAGAAATCAAACACTCAAGCATGGGACATGGCAAGCAGAAAGAGTGAAGCAGGTGTGTGGCATGCAAATATGCAAATATCTGGATTAACGGGCTCGGAGTCTGGGTCAGTGTTTCCCAAGACTTTGCTCATATCAGAATGACCCAGATGGCTTGTTAAATAGATTGCTGGGCCCCTCCTAGAATTTCTGATTTAGTTGGATAGTGTGTAGGGCTCTGTAAGTTGCATTTCTAACAAGTTCCTCTCTGATGCTGTGGCTGAGGCTCCAGGAACTACATTTTTAAAATCACTGGTCTGTTGTAAGAATTTATAGATTCACAAGTAGTTATGTCCACAGCTCTTATGTGCATAACATCACATCTTCTGATTGTTACTATTCCTGCTGTTTGAAAACTATGTGTCAGATCTTACAGAACAAGAACAAACACAAACATCCTCTCTCGGTTCAAACAGAGCATTGGAAGCAGGAGGCACTGACGGAGTAAAAAGAAAAGAGGAAATTGGGGTTTATCCAGGCCCTGTTGTATCTATTTCTATTAATACTACTCCAGTTCTTTTGGGTCAGTAGGAAGAGACTACGTTATCCCAAATGTAGCATGAGAAAAAATCATCGCTTTGATTTTATGTAATTTTTTAGGATTTAAAAAATAATTAATGTTTATTTATTTTAAGAGAGGATGAGCGAGAGAGCACAAGTGGAGGAGAGGCAGAGAGAGGGAGAGAAAGAATCCCAAGCAGGCTCCGCGCTGCCCCAATGAACCATGAGATCATGACCCGCGCTCAACTGTGAAATCATGACCTGAGTGGAAATCAAGAGTTGGACGCTTAACTGACTGAGCCACCCAGGCGTCCCTCTAAGATTTAATCTAAGAACACTTATGTACATAAAGGCTTTAAGGTGAATGTGTATTATAGTTCCCCTGAAGGGTCATATTCAGAAGCTACTATATATCCATGATGAGTAGTGAATTTCAACCACTACTCAAGTGGATTTCAACCAAGACTCAAGTTACTTATCTCTTCTCCCACAAGCTAACTCTACTTCTTAGAAAGCCTTTTAAATACTCAAGTGCCTCAGCTTTTCTATCTAGATTTTTAAAAGAGGTCCCAGTCCTTATTTTTTATCGGGAGTGTTACATATAGCAAACATACACGTGATGTTAATGCAACTCTTTGAAAGAAGGCACTAAAGAAATCCAAAGGACTGCATTATAATCTTCTCAGACCTACTTTCCTATAGAATTCCTCGATTCTACTTCAAGATTCACTTATACAAAAAAAAAAAATTAAATTTTATTCAACTGTAGGGTAATCTTCAAAATATCTTTACCACAGCCCCGAAATCACTTCAGTTTCGTAGAATTAAACAATTGCCTACATCAGTCAAATTCTAGGTTAGAGTTGCCATGTTGATTTTCAGCGTCTCTATTCTTAAAGACAGTGAAGACAACGGGCAGTGCGAGACTGAAAACAACTTTGGAACAGGAATGTCTTTATTCAGATTTCTCTCTATATGAATCCTGCAGCCCAGCAATATCAGCAATAGCATTTCTTGAATGTTGGAAGTAATGGAGAAGTCATGAAATGGGGCATTACCTCAGTAGTAAATTTCTACATTAGAAAAGCTCAGCCATCTGTGTTTAAAAAAAAAAAAAAGACAAATAATACCCTCAGCTGGTACAAAACCTTAAGTATGAAAAGCTCCTCTTTTCCACCTGCCTGCAAGAGATACTGAATTTGAGTGAGTGTAACTAAATTCTTCAATCCTTGTAGGACACTTCCGTTTACATACACAGAATGATTTAAGGGAGGCAGGAACCCGGAGGGAAGGGAGAAAATCAGGGCTCCAGTTCAGTGCTTAATAGCTGCTTTCATCCATTCGTTCCCTATAATATCAAGTACCTCCTATAGGCCAGACAATAATAATGAGAATATTACCAATAATATATTGATAGATTAAGCATTAGCTGTATAGCAGACACTATTTGATCATATCACGTGTACGACTTTATTTAATTATCCAACACTTTATCAGGTAGATACTATTAACTCCGTTTTCATAGGTGAAGGAACCAAGGCTCAAATATGATGACACAACCTTTTCACAGTCATTCACCAAGTAATTGCTGGAGCCAGGAGCTTGTGCTCCAAACCAGGGCTGTCTGACTCCAGACTGGAAGCCCTTACTTCTGTGCTATATTGCCACTACACTGCAGTGTGCAGGGCCATGAAAATACAATAAAGAACAAAACGGACACCGTCCCTGGCCCGGAGCGCGTATAGTTTTAACCTATCTGAGCTTTAGTTTCTTCTCTGCGGGCTGGGATGAGTTAGGCACAGTGAGCCTTTGTGACCAGATCTTTTATAAATCCCAGGCAATTAAACGAAGGCTTTAATGAAACCAGCACATGTAATTGGTAGAGTGATTTCTGAACATCTCTTGTCCTTGGGAAATGCATAGTAATCTCAGAGAGTTCACTGGACTTGAGCTCGTGCACTGAAATCTTGGGGTAAGGCACCATCTAGGATAAGATAAAGACAGAAGAATGGACTGTGTTTATATTCTTGGCTTAAAAATTCCCCTTGTCAGAGGAGAGTCAGCTGTCAGATTCAACTTACTACAGGAAACAGCAGAAATGAAGTCTGTTTTTATAGCTCTCTCCCCTTGGGGACCCAGGGTCTCAAGACAAGTACATTTCCATTTGAAGAAATCCTTAAATGAATCCCACACCCCAAGGTAGGTGTTTGTTTACACTCTGCAGATCCAGCTGCCTGGCTCCACATCTAGGGCAAGTTAATTCTGACACTGCCCACCTGCAGCTCTTCTAACTAAGGCACTTCGTTGTATTTTTAATAATCTTTCCTTGTCATTAGCTACTTACTTCCTGTCCTCGAACACATATTTGTGTTTATTTTCTAGCCAGATATTCTAACCAGTTGTGCGTTTGGTTTAAAACACAAATCAACAATATAACATGTAACTTTGTGGTCTCCTTTTGTATTTGGCTCTATCTCTTCCCTTCTTGGAAAGATACAGAAATGGCAGCTTAAGGAAATTAAGGCAGAATAAGTCTCAGATCAAGGAAATATGCAGAGTGGAAGAGGATAAACCAGATTATAAAACAAGTTACAGTATCCCCAAAATATGTGGCTGCTGCAAAAAAAAGATAATGACCTAGAGTCTGCACCCAAGAGACAAAATGTATAATTATTTGACTCTATGAACAATGGCAGAGTTTAAACTGAACTGTAAGCATCATCATTGATCTTTTTTTCAACGTTTTTTATTTATTTTTGGGACAGAGAGAGACAGAGCATGAACAGGGGAGGGGCAGAGAGAGAGGGAGACACAGAATTGGAAACAGGCTCCAGGCTCTGAGCCATCAGCCCAGAGCCCGACGCGGGGCTCGAACTCACAGACCGCGAGATCGTGACCTGGCTGAAGTCGGACGCTTAACCGACTGCGCCACCCAGGCGCCCCACATTGATCTTTTTTTTGCTGTAGTTTTTGTTGTTTTGTTACCCTGGCTAGTAGAAGTGCGAGCGTGGAAACAAAACAATAACTACAGCGCTTTGTTTTTCACGTAGAGGATTTTGCCTTGAATATCCACGAGGTCATGTATGGAAGCTTCTTCAATAAGTCAATCTTCAAATATTTATGAAGCACCTAATGTGTGTAAGACACTGTCCTAAACATCTGTAGAAGCTAACAGTCTAATAGAAGGAGACATAGAATGTATACTTGAAAATATAACTAAGGTGGGGCTCCTGGCTGGCTTAGTCAGTAGAAAGTGCAACTCTTGCTCTTGGGGTTGTAAGTTCAAGCCCCACGTTGGGTGTAGAGATGGCTGAAAAATTAAAATCTTTAATAATAATAAAAAAAAAGAAAATACGACTACAGCGTTAAAGCCTTTCTCACAGATTCTTCATAGGGGCACTTCTTTCCGTAAACATTTGCCCCAAGCTCATTCTTTAGTGTCTTAGCTTTCTAAGTTATCATAGAACTATAAGATATGCAAAATTTTCATCATAAATCTTGGCAAACAGATCAAGGATTCTCCTCTTTAACAAAACCAATCGAGTAGAATTAAAAAGAAAAAAAAAAGCTTTGCTACATGGAACCATTGAAATAACTTCAGCTATCTCACTGTCAAATAATTTTTTAATTCTACATTATGATTGAACAGTGCAGAAAAAAAGAAGAGAAGAAGAGATGGCTCTGACCTGGGAGCTAACACAATACATCTTTAAAAACTTCAAAGTAAAACAATTATCTCAGCAACAGGGATGATTTGGCATCCCTTTGTTAGCCATTTATGTCACATGTGTAATACTTTGACACTAATTTAGAAACTGGCATTTCTAGAGTCTGGCCATATTGCCAGGATATTTCTGTCTCGATAATTTATTGATTATATTATTGTAATGAGTTGGCCAGTGACTCAGTTATGAAGAAATTATAACTAAATTTGTCTGAGAGAAGTAATGAAGAAAACTTCAGAATTATTGTATGCATGCTTCATATCCCTGTCATGTGAACGCTTACCTTTTTTGTAGCTTGATATCAGCTCGTGCTTTTTAATGTGAATTAGAAGCTGTAATGCTTTAATATTATACAGTACTTAACCACATTGACTGGTGCTTAAAATATAGTAAAAATTCTCCCCAGTGAAAAAAAAATATATTTAAAATAAACCTAGATAAGTGAAATGTTGACTCTTGGTTACTTTCCTTTAAAAGTAGGCTCCATGCCCAATGTGGGGCTTGAACTCATGGCCCTGAGATCAAGAGTTGGCATGCTCTGCCGACCGAGCCAGCCATGCGCCCCGGTGTCTAGTTTTGAAAACCCCGTGACCAATTTTGGCAATTATCTTTCAGTTGCCAATATGCTGACCTATCATAGACAGGTGAGAGGTAACTGTGTAAGTGACTGGAAATCTACCAGTCTGTTCTTAAATTATGAGGTAAACCATAAGGCAGCGTGTCAGGAGGTATAACCATGTAAGGCTCTGAGTTCAGAATATACATCCCTCCCACACTAACTGCTTGTTAGGGATGTATTTTCACGGTCATAAGTTCCTTTTCCACATGTTTTGATTGTTGTCTATGCACGTAACACATCTGCTAGCACTGCTGTGTCTCTTACGTGAAGCCTCCAACATGAGTCATCACCTCAACCTCCTGAAATGGTTGCTATGCTAGGGGAGTTGATTCCCTTTTGTCTGTGCTTCTTTTCTTTCTTTTTTTCTTTTCTCTTCTCTCTCTTTTTTTTTTTAGTCTTCTGTTCATGACCTCCCCCACCCCAACCTGTGCTACCGATAGAATATTTGCCAATTGCTAAGGTGTAGAAAAATGATGCTGGCAGTCAGTTTCTGTGCCACACCGTCGGCACTCACAGAGAACGGGCGCACTGCATCTCCAGGAGATCACAATCTAGTGCAAGATCGTGTAAGACCCTGTTTGCCAAGCTATGCCAGGTGGATTAGATAGTGTGAATCACCGTGTTATGTCATAGTCCCTGTTCCAGTGTGATCTTGATGTTATGGCTGGTTAAATATTATTGATGAAATAATCATGTTCCTAAAATAAACCACTAGCATTCTTTAAAAAAGATTTTCCAAAAGTAAACAGGAACTACAGATGACAGGCTTGTCATCAAGGCCACAAGTCTTTTCTCTTTACCAAATTTGTTTTACTGTACTTTACATGTCTATCAAATGTTTAGCATATTGGGAGGAAGGTATTAAGCTGCATAAAATACTCCTTTCAAAACAGATAAATACACATTGTGCTCTCATTACACTATCTATCTGCCAGTAACTCCAACTTGCTAGTTATTTTGTGCAATTAAGGTACTTGTTTTTATGGGTTTGTTTTGTTTTATTTGATTTTAAGCAATCAAGACCATTTTAAACAGTCTTCTTACTCTATCCTCTAGCCATATTGTGTGCTGTGCTGTTAACACTGCATCGTTTTCGTATTTGACATACTGCTTTCCAGCAGCTAAAATTTAAAGGAGATCACATTTATTTTAAGATAATTATAAAATTATTGTGGTGCAGCCAAGCAGCTCACTCTTCATTTTGCTAAAGCCAAGCTTTTCTGTCCATCAGAATTACCCTTTTGCATATATTATGTGTATAATAAAAGAACATAGGCCTTGTGATAGTCATTTCTGCTTTTACTTAGATATTCCATGAATGTCTGAATATCCTTTGCTCCCAGTAAAAGTATCAGTACTTCAATAATCACTAGCAGGTTATGAGTGGGAATTTAAGTTAACTTCTTCTTAAATCACACATGTTCATGTTTTAAGGATAACCATGTTTAATCATAGAAGTCCTCCGCAATTAGGAGAGAATAAAGAATACTTTCAGCACCAGGGAAGCAGAGGCTTACACCTTGATGTGTATTAGTTTGGTTTCTTTGGGAGTTTGCTCAGCAGATTCTGAACAGTGAAATCTCAGCCATCTCTTTGGAAGAAAGGCACAAGAATAGCTTGAGATGTAGACTTTGTAAAAGGAAATTGTCTTACTCACGTTCGCTATGACTGACAGTTTCATTGTAGAATGTGCCATTTCATTTTATCTTCAATCTGCAGATTCTAAAATGGATTCTTTTTCTAACCCATAAATAAGTTATAATAATTAGAGACTCATTCGTGCAATAATAGTGTGGAGTCAAATGCATTGCCCTTATTTCTTGGTTTCTAAAGTGTATGCGAAAGTGTGTGGTTAGTTGTTATTAGAATATGGATTTATAAGAGAATGGACCCTAAAATGTGAGAAAAATGACAGTCACATTTTGAGTGGTTTTCGGCCAACTTTTTGTTTCAGTTTAGAAAATATACATTAAGAAGGCGCGAGTAAATGGATTAATATTCAACAGGATGGGTGTCTTTCCTTTTCTTTAAATATGTGATAGGAGGATCTTTCATTTGTATCTATTTATTTAGTTTTTGTTGTTAACTTGCTGCCAGGAAATTCTTCCTGAAATTGACCCTAAATCTCATGTGAGTTTTATCCATTTTGAGCCTTGCCTTGCTTGAACCAGAGCTGGAGAAAAAATGTTTTTCTTTTTATTATTACTGTGTAATAACTTCATGTTTTCTTATGAAAAGTTGGGACTCTACCTGAATTAGGCTCCATTTCTCTCTCTCCTCTGAGAGTGTTCATCTACGTAACCAGCGTGTTTAACTGCTTTTTTGTAAAAGTTTATTTATTTTGAGAGAGAGAGAAAGAAAGAACATGAGAGGGGAGGGGCAGAGAGAGAGAGAGAGAGGGAGAGAGAGAATCCCAAGCAGGCTTCATGTTGTCAATGCAGAGCCCAACGCAGGGCCTGACCTCCCGAACCGTGAGATCGTGTCCTGAGCTGAGATCAACACTCGGAAGCTTAATGGACTGAGCCACCCAGGCGCCCTGGTAACTGGTGTATTTAAATGTTGCTAACTGAGCAATTTTATCTTACTAGATCTTTCAACAAAGTTCAACAAAGTTGGCCACTGCTTCCTCCATACACTTTCTTCTCCTTGTTGACCATGACCTCCTAGTTTTCTTCCTAGCTTAGTAGTATGTCCTCATTATCTTTTACTAGTTCTTCTATTAGTTGAACTCCAAATGTCAGATTGTTTCCCAGAGCTTGGCTCTTCTTTTTAATCTATACACTCTGCCTAGGTGATTTCTTCCAGTTGTCTGGTGTCTTTAAGTACCATTTTGGGGGGAGCAGATACCTCTCAAGTCTTTCTCTCTGGTCGCAAGTCCCTCTAAAACACCAGAACCCTGTATCTAACAGTGTCTTAGACACGTTGGCTTAGGTGGCCAGTAGGCATCTACAAATCAAAGGGGCCGAATGGGTGCTTTTTAGTTTTGTCCCTCCAAACGTGCGCCCCTCCCGATCTTCCCTATCACAATGTACAGAACTACTATTTGCTTGCTTGCTGAAACCAAAACCCTCTGAGTTATCCTTGATTATGCTCTTTCTCTCAGTTTGAGCTGCTGCTAATCCATCAGGACCATAGCTCTCCTCTTGGCAAAGCATATGAGATAGTTCTTGTGATTCAGAGTTAGAAGTTTCTCCTGACAGTGCGAACCAATGTGGATACCCAGTTGTTTTCCATTCTATCATATCAGTTTAATTATCTGAATGGTTTTTACGTCTGTCAGAGACTTTTTCTTATTTGTTATCTGTGGAGTTTTTGTCTTTTTTCCCTGCCCGTTGTGAGTCATTTAGTACAAAAGTTGTTGAGTGAATATACGTTGGCTTGTTTGTTCATTCATGCATAAACTCCTGTTGGGGGTCATCCATGTTCCAGGTCGTGTGCTCAGAGATGATTGCTTGCCCTCAGTGGGTTCACAGTTTAGTGAGGGCGTGTGCCATACAAAGAAACAATTACAGTACACGTGTAAAGAATGACACTGGGGAAGCTTAAAAGTGCAGAAGCAGCTTAGAATAGGAGGCGGTTAACTCTTAAGAGCGAGCGTGGAGTTCCAGGAATCCCAGTAGACGGATGATTTACTTGGGTTTTAAAAGATGAAATGGGATTTTCCAGTAAATAATGGGAAAAGAATAGGGATTTCCAGAGTCAGATACTAGCATAGGCCAGGGCACAATAGTATGCGGCATCTGGGGCATGTCTGCAAGCATTTGTTCTTGCCGAAGCATGGAATTTGCATGGAGAATGGAGACAACAGAGCTAGAAAGGCAGGCCATGGGCAGAAAGGGCCTGGTTTTTCCTATTAGGAACATGAGACTTCATCCTGTGGGTAAACTAATGAATTTCGACAGTTTTTAAGCTAGCAAGAAATATGTTTACATTTTAATTTTAGAAAGTTCTTTTTTTTTTTTTTTTAAGCTATAGTATGGCAGAGTGACTTAGAGGCAAGGAGACCAGTGAGGAGGACAGAGGTGAGACAACAGATGAAGGTTTGAATGAGGCAAGCCTGTTGGGGAAGAAGAATATGGAAACGGGGAAAGAAGTCAGAGGTGAAGTCTTGTATTTGGTAGTCTGTCTGAATGCAGAGTGGTCAGAGTGGAAATGAAGTCTGAACAGAGGATGACCCCAGGGTTTCTACCTCTGGATACTACCCCTCTGGGGTAGCACTAACCAAAAACAGAGGGTACAAAAGGAGATTGAGTGATTGTATATTACATAAATCTATCTAGACATATAGATATATACCTATTATACCTTTCGCTCTCTATCTATGTATCTGTAAACAGAGAGAGTCACTGTGCTTGGGACGCTCTTTTTTTTTTTTTTTTTTTTTTAATGAGTTTAAGTATTAGATTTCTCAAGCTGGAGGATTTACAGGAATTCCACTGCAGTGTAAAAAAAAATCAGAATTTATGTTCACGTCTCAAAGTCTAGTCCTAGTTTTGCCACTAGCTAAGTGTGTGATTGTGTTATTTCTCTGCTCTCATTTCCTCACTTCTGTCAGTCTGATGGCAGGATATTATTTCCAAGAGAAAGCTACCTTGTGACTTTAAATCTTTTTTACTCCAACATATATTCCAGATCCTCAGTCATTATCCATGCACTCAAAGGATAATAGAGGTCTAGGTCTTAGAAGGAGAGCAGTTGAACCAAGTCCCCACCTTTCTCATCCTCGATGTCTGTTGAGAAAAGAGAGGTCCACAGACTCTGGTTTGTTGCAGTGAGTTTATGTGGGGATAAGCTTTGGAACCCAGAAGTCCAAATGTCTAGTTGACCATCTTGACCTTCTTCTCAATGTAATGATCCACATTATCCCTAATTCTGACTCCACTATGGTCCTAAAAATCCATATGACTTTGGACATTTGGAAGATACAACTCCTTCTTTGTTGATTTGTCCCTTTTGGGAATAGGAATATGGTGACGAAGGGAGCAGAGGGAGGTCCCGAGCTCTCCATCTCTGGTCCTTCAAGGGCTTCAGCATGACTTAGTGTAGCTCTAGTCACTTAGGGTTTGCTTGAGACAGACCCTGCCCTTTACTCCTTCCTGTGTTCATATTCTTTCTACTAAACTTTCTGCTAAAACCAGACCCAGATAGAGTAATGTGTGATTGTTAAAGGAAGAGGGTCAACTTTAGTTCTGACATATATTTGCACATCCTGGGGTTTTAAACAAACAAAATGAGTGTTCATTGCTGATTCATGTTTTCCTTTTGGTCCCTAGATCCTTTCTGCTGCAGTCATGTGACATGCACCATGGTGACTTTCATCCTATAATGCATTCTGGGTTCTCCTAAATCTTAAAGCACTTTATAAAAATAAAACCATAGGTCTCATTTTTCTGATGAAGAGAGCAAGGCATAGAGAGGTTTTACAAAGTGATACAACAAATAAAGGGGGAAAAAGAATCCAGGTTCATTTTTTTTTTCTCTCCATTAAATGATACTCTCTCTTATGCTTTTCTGTTGTCAAAAGCCCTCTCTACATTCTGTATTGTTAGGTCATCATCTCCTATAGTTTGCACAATACGATGTATTATGGATTGCTCACAAAGCAGCAGATATGAATTCTTTATAATGGATTTATTCTTTTCAATTTTTTGTCATCTTTGGGCTTAATAGAAATAGTGCAGCATGTTATATTGTGTGATCTGTTCCTAAATAGATAAAAGATTTCTGTGTTTTGAAGGAAACATTTATATTGGTTAATTTGCTGCATTGCCTGCAGGAATGTTAGTCTGTAGGAGGAAAACAACTGTTTCCTGACAAGATTTTCCTTAACTCTGCTAGAAACTCTTACTTTAACAGTAAAATAAAGAGAAGTAATCCATAAACAATTAAAGAATGGTATCTTCAGGAGTGTTTACCACCCCTCAGACAGAACATCTAAGATTGTGAGATACAAAGGTGTCTTTTTTTTTTTTTACATGAAGAGAGGCTCTCTCTTAATTCCCTTCCCAGCTCATAAGCCATAACGCTACGGATGCTGTGAGTGTGCAAACGTGAACCTAGATATTCTCTCCATGGATATCAAGTTCCCTGCCTGCTCTTTGGAGAGCCGCGAGTCTAACTATAATAGAAACAGAATACGTGCTTTCCGTTAAGAAATTAAGCGCCACTGTCCACAATGTGCAAAAGACTGTGAAATTGAAAGTGTGTCCCTGGAGTGGATAAAAAAAAATAATAGTAAGTGGCAACTCAAAACAGACTCCTGGCAAATAATCAATTATCTTCTGAATTACTATACAAAACTACAGTTCATTTTGCCAGCCTGTTGGGGAAAGAGCTCCACACAGGAGGCGGTCAGCTTAGACTGGGGAGTTGTTTTCAATTTACTTCCCGGGTACCTTCGTGTAAACATCGACCGGCTGGCCGTGCTGCTGGCGTGACGCGACGAGAGAGCGCACGTCGCCATTGGTTGGCAGAACTGACTGCGAAATAGCAAACACAGTCACGAAAGAAATCTGTTGCTTGTTGCATCTTTGTGTTTATACTGTGACTCACATAGCTTAATTTTTAAACCTGGGGCAACAGTTAAACTTTCCTAAAGATTGAAGACTGGGCGCGTCTTCGCTGGGACAGCACTATTTTCCGAACTCGAGCGGAATCTGTTTGGCCTCCAGATGGATTTAGAGCTGGCTGAAGCCTAGGAAAACAGCAGGAGGAATGATGTTTTACTACTGGCTGCTCATATAGATGAAATGGGTAGAAATTTAGACTGTTTGGGAAGGATGCTGATGGTTAATAAATGGGGCAGGGGGAGTGCCAAGGGCTGTCTGGCTGAGGTTTCGTGTTGGTACAATTTTAAGTGAACCGTAAAGTGTATGCATTCGTGTTTAATAAACAAGAGACATTTCTGATGACTTTCCAGACATGTAGGCCCATGGAAACATGTGCAAGTATTCAGCATTTCTGTAAGTGAAGAAGAGTATCACAGATGAAGCGGTTTTGGCTCCGAGCCGAGAGAGAGACCATACAGGAGGGAAATACGGCAGCAGAAGGATCTTCAGTTCTCCTTGCTCTTGTTTACTTTTTATTTTTTAAATGTTCATCTATTTATTTTGAGAGAGAGAAAGAAAGCGCGGTTGGAGGAAGGGCAGAGAGAGAGAGAGAGAGAGTCCCTCCACTGATAACGCAGAGCTCGTCACAGGGCGTGATCCCACAAACCCGTAAGATTATGACCTGAACCAAAATCAAGAGGTGCCCTGCCCTTGTTTACTTTTTAAAATGGGAAGAGGCCTTACCATTTTCAAAATCTTGCCAGAGTTTAAGTTCCCTGAATATAGAGTACAGGAGGGACGCCTGGGTGGCTCAGTCGGTTAAGCACCGACTTCAGCTCAGGTCATGACCTCATGGCTCATGAGTTCGAGCCCCGCGTCAGGCTCTGTGCTGACAGCTCAGAACCTGGAGTCTGCTTCGGATTCTGTGTCTCCTTTTCTCTCTGCACTTCCCCCACTCATGCCCTCTCTTTCTCTCTCTCAAAAATAAAATAACATTTGAAAAATACAGAATACAGGACATCCACTCCTTAATAAAACCGACTTCCCTGCCCAAGACAGTCAGTCCTGACTATACTCAGCCTGTCCCCTGCCACACACAGGTACACATACACATGCATGTAATCGCACCCATTTACAGATGAGAACACAGATGCTAACTGACCAACAAGGACAGAGGATTAATACGTGGCAGTACTGGTGTTTATCAAGTCATATTTAGACATACATACGATCTCTGTTACAGCTCGTAAGTCACTTGTCTGGTGGCCACAGGATAAACTCTCTTTTTTACTGACATCTGAAATCAGAACCGTTCTTCAATAGCTTGCTAATTTACTCTTCCATAATATACTTATTCTTTACTATTCTCCAGCCATTCTTTAAAAACACATTTTTAAGAGGCACCTGGGTGGCTCAGTCAGTTAAGCTTCCAACTTCAGCCCAGGTTCATGATCTTGCAGTTCATGGGTGGGAGCCCCGCCTCGGGCTCTGTGCTGACAGCTTGGAGCCTGGACCTGCTTCGTATTTGTGTCTCTGTCTCTGTGCCTCGACCCTTCTCTCTCTCTCTCTCTCTCTCTCTCTCTCTCTCTCTCTGTCTCTCTCTCAAAAACAAGTAAACATTAAAAAAAAATTAAAAACGGGCGCCTTGGTGGCTCAGTTGGTTAAGCGTCCGACTTCAGCTCAGGTCATGATCTCACAGTTGGTGAGTTCGAGCCCAGCATTGGACTCTGTGTTGATAGCTTGGAGCCTGAAACCTGCTTTGGATTCTGTGTTTCCCTCTCTCCCTCTGCCCTTCCTCTGCCTGTGTGCTCTCTCGCTCTCTCTCTCAAAAATAAATAAACATTTTTAAAAATTAAAACCAATCAAATATATTTTTAAGTAGTTAATACATATACGTGGTTGAAGAAGAAGAGGAAAATGAAGATTTAGAAGATGAAGACAACAGTGGCCAACAGCACAAAGGAATATACAGTGAAAATATGTCTGTGTCCTTCCCTGCTCTATGGTACCCCACCTCAGGGGTGCCCCCTTCCCCAGTGTCTTAGGTATTCTTTCCAAGTTTAAGACTCCTTATATATACAGACATTTATGTATATCCTCCTCTACTTTCCTGGTTTGTAGAGATGGTAGCACACAGCACACACTTGATCTCATTGCTTATTTTCACTCCGGCTACTAGCAAAATCTCAGACTAGTTGGGTCGGCCGAGTCCACCAGAGGTGCAATTATTTGCTGTGTTACAATAGGAGAGGCGACATGAAATTAAGTCTTGACTTGGCTCTTTCTCAACTTGTAAAGGACAGAATAGCCTCTCTTTGTATCTTGCAGGCATTATTAATTGATATGTTGTCAGCACTTCCATAAATATTTCTATGCTGTAGTGATTTTTCTCATTGAAATGTATGCTGTGACAATTCAGCACATTTCTCCACCTATTAGATCAGACAGCATCAGTGAGAAGAGAGTGAAACAACTCTTACTAGGTACATCAATTCTTTCATGCCTAAATTACAGGACACCGCATTGACTACTATTATTAAAGTTTGGAATAATACAGCACTACAGAACCATTGAGGCTACCCAGAGCACTTGAGAGAACTGATAAATCTCTAAAGAGGGAGTTGACTCTTTTCATACAATAAGATCAAAATCGTGAGAAGTCATTTTTCACTTAATCATCCAGTATTACAGAATATTAGAATATTCTGCCCCCCTTTCATAATTTTCTTGCTTATTGGTACATCAACAATGGACTTTATGAGTTCTGAAGCCTATTTTTCTTATCTTGGTGTTTTGATAATACGACTGACTTGGGGTCTTCGTACTCTGCACAGTTGTCAGGCATACCGGATGTTTCACTGACAATCTCTGCGAATTTAGGGGATTTTTGCTACCCAACGAATGAAAGCAATCTACCAATGTAAGGAATGCTTTGAAAAAGTTAGTCTATGCTTTTTTGCTCTTTCAGAAACCACGTGATTTCTACCTGCTCATAGATTGACCAAAATATTTCCGACCACTTAATGCCACTCTGGGGCTAATTCAAAAAAATGAGTTTGCGTTAGATTAGATATAGGGTTTCATTCAACATCTGGTGAAAACCTGGGTGCACTCTGATGCTCCTTGAAGGCTCTGTTTGCCCAAGAGTTTCTGGATCATATCTTCCAATTCAGAAGAGTATCTAGTTTAATTTTGCATGTATAAATGCATTGGCAATGCATTTAGAGAATGCTTTGGATTCCCAAGGACAGCATTTTCTAGAAATTTAGATTGGCAATTGGAGTTAATATGTTAGTTCAACTCAAACTGTTGCATAAATGGTAGCTATGGCAGGAGAACAGGGGATCTTCCAGGGCGTCTTTCCCTAAATATTTCAGCTTTAGTTTGTTCTGTTCTGATTTGCACCATCTTGGTTCTCAAATTGTTTCCATTTTAAAAGCTAATTTGGGTTTTTGAACAAATGTGTTGCACTTATTTATCATTCCTTTTCTAGATTTCTATTTTGCATAATTACCATAGAATGTGTGGATATTTCGTAGAGAAAGAAGATATTTATGAACTTGGTCCCGTACAGGGGAGGATTCATTTGTGAGTATAGCTGGTGTGGTTGCTTTGACCCCTTTCTGGCTGGGAAACGATTTGTTGGATGAACATTCAAGAATGCTCAGAATAATGTCATCTAGGCATGAAAGAATTGATGCACCTAAGTAAGAGTTGCGTCACTCTCTTCTCACTAATTACACGTAAGGGCAGGCGCAAGAAAGAAAGGGAAGATGTTTCCAGGAAGGGTAATATCTTCAGTGTGCCTCTGGGCCCTTGAGGCCAGACCCTTGGAATTTGCCACAGCCTAGGTCCTATCACTCAGTCCCGCTCTAGAGGCAAACATCCCCCAAATGGCCCTCCGTGATGCCTACAGGGTTCTACTTTTTAAGGAAGAATTTATGTACCACCAGCAATGGGTTCCAAAGATGACCCTAGTAACCTCTATTTTCCAAAGGACAAATTACTCCTCCCAAGAAAGAGAGTACTAGGATTTTTTAATGTATTTATTTATTTTGTTTATTTATTTTTATTTTTTTTAATATGAAATTTATTGTCAGATTGGTTTCCGTACAACACCCAGTGCTCATCCCAACAGGTGCCCTCCTCAATACCCATCACCCACCCTTCCCTCCCTCCCACCCTCGTTTATGTATTTATTTTTTAAAGGTCCTGATGATGATGGCTTTCTAGTCCTTCGCTCTTTTCTTTAGTAGCTACTCGAGCTCATTTCCTCTCAAGTAACACCTGGAATAGGAAAATAGTATTGTTACTCCCCGGTTGTACGTTTATTTTCAACCTGGGGAAATGAGCTCCAACTACAGTTTTCACTTCATTCTTTAGCTTCCAAGGCACAAAATTGTTATACATGTCTGTAGTTTTCAAAATGTCAGGTTGAGTACATTGTGTACTATATATTCCATTACGTATTTGTGAAATCTTTGTATTGAAGTAGAAATAATTCTCCTTATTTGCTACACTACTTGGCCTGACCTCCTAAAAATGCATAATGGGGAATGGCACCTTCCTTTTGCCACCGTCGTCTGGCCAAGTGGAAGAACTCGTGGCTGGTTACATATAGGTTTCTCTTCATTGCACTAGTCTTCTGCCTTGTCTTATGTAACTACCGTAGAATTCTTCTTGAATTTTCAGCTTTGCTCAGATAACTTTGGAAGAATGCCATCTAAACACACATGCACGTGTGTGTGCGCGCGCACACACACACACCCATCTGTCAGACATCCTGATCCTTAACATACCCCAACATCACACAAGGATATGTTTCTTCTGACACATTCTATGCATTTTATGCTGAAATATTCCATTGGAATTATCAATGTTTATGCTTTCAGGCTAGTCATTTATCATTACAGACCTGTTGTATCATCCCTGCTAATTAAATTTGTTAAGAGTGGGGAGGATTCCTAAAACAGAGTTCTATGATGGCTTCAAATTGAGCTGAATAAAAGTCAGTGGGGATTAGGGGAAGGTGGTCTTGACATCGAAATAGCATTAGGTTTCATATCTTCATTGGAAATATTTCTTTTTTGGGACTCTTCCTTCATCATTATAAGAAATGAGATCTGCCTTGGCATTCATTTGTGTGTGTGTGTGTGTGTGTGTGTGTGTGTGTGTGTGTGTTTCCTCCTAGAGTGGGGTCTAGTAAAACTAGATTCTTTGGGTGGATAGAAGAAAAGTACAGATTTCTTAATGTTCATTTTCAGTCAACTGGACTTTTAAAGGTGGCCTTCTTTATGTTTTCCATTTACAGTATATACCTGCTTATCCATATGCCTTCAGATCAATAAAAGAGTAGATATTTAAAAATATCTGTGGCAGCCAACAGCTGGAATCATGCCAGGCATCTTTACATTTTAAATTCTTCCTGGGCTCTAGAGGTAGGTGAGGCCAACTTTCCTTTTGACTCAGCAGGCAAGTTTTACTATGATAAGAGTATTGCTATTTTAAAAAGCAGCTCTTGACAATCTAACTCCAGAAAGCATTCCCACCCTGTGAAATAGTACAGAGGCACCTGCTTCCTTATTGATGAAACACTGGAAAATAATGCCTGTTAGAAGCAATTTTAATCATTTGGTAGCTCAGCTTCTGACTCCTCAGTAGGTTTCTAACCCAACTGCCATGCCAGATCGACTGTCCCAGTTTTTCTGATTGGGCAGGCAGAAGCAATCTAATCATCTCAGGCTTGGCACACAACAGAAATTTGGCTTGATGAACCCCTTGAGAGTGGGTCTGACTTGGCTGAATTCATTCTAAGCATAAGTCTAGCCTTCCGAGTTTTATGGGCTACCTTCCTATTTTTCTCACGGCTTCATCATAACCAAAGCTCCACTTCTAATCTAGTTCTGATTTAGAATGACATGTCACAGTGCTTTCCCTAAAACTTCTGGATACTTAGAATTCTTGATCTCCAGTAAACAGTATCAGGTGATCATCAGCGTCAAGAAAAAAATTTATCTCTGTATATCTCTAAGGGTAAGAGACAGCAATCAATGTAATATTGATTAATTAATAATCTTACAGATTTATTTATTTTGAACATGAATAATCTTGGGGAGATACATTTCGTTGCTAACACTAGTTACTTATCTGATTATTTGCAAAAGGAAAATCACTTATCCTAATCTGAGTCATTTGATCCAAAACAGTATTCTTAACCTTGATCGAATTTGACCTTTTTGAAAGAGTTGTTATAAAAGGTTTTGAAGAAGCAATGAAAGTCTCCCTAGCTCAGGTCACTTACTCTGTAAGTACTCCAGGATATTAGTGGAACCTGAAATGTCTCTGCTGCCTGTAGTGTATAAGGAAGGAATTAACTTTGCAACTGCAGATCTCAGTGTGTGTGTATGTGTGTGGGTGTGTGTGTGTGCGTGTGTGCGTGTGTGCGCAGTGCAGTGTATGTTTCATTACAGAAGGCATTATAAACATTAGAGCTTGAAACACATATTTCTCTGTGAGAAACAAAGCCTTATATGTGGGGGGAAAAGATAGCGTCAGCCTCAAGGGTCTGGAATGTATCAGATTTTCCAATATAATGTATCAAAATCAATGTATCAGTCATGAATTATAAAAATGTGATTACCCTTTCAGTGGGGAGGATATGGTTAGTGACAAAAGTGGTAGCATAATTTGATGGTGGAGGTTAGGAACATGGAAGGAGGGTGATATGTATGATGTTTCCAAACTGTGTGTACTGTATTTTCAGGGTCAGCTGAAAACATATCATAGGCTATAAAGCTATTGCCATCTTTTTTTGTTACACCTGGTAGTATATTATCTAATAATTAATTGTGATCTTGTTTCCAACATTGGAGTATGAGGTCCTTAAAGCTATTTTATTTCTGTATCTCTGGATCTGTTGAAGAATGATACTTCATACATACACGGTTTGTTAAAGAAACGTCTAGGAGCCATTTGGGCCACCAGCTGTATCTAGGTCATTATCTGCCAAGTGTTGGCTACTTTAATTTGAAAAAGGTCATGGCCTGAGATACCATATTTTCTAATTGAAAACCAGGTCTTAGAGAAGAATAAAAAGTCTCTTGAATAGTCACTGTGTGTGTGTGTGTGTAAATATATACATATATTTTTAACAGGCAAACACGGCATGTTTTAGCATAAAATCTTATGATAACAGAGCTGGTAAAGCTCACCTTGGAAGGCCCATGTCCAGCTTCTAATCTCAAGCAGCAGCGTCCTCTACAATTTCTCAGTCTCCTGATTGAGCCTTTCTGTTTTGGAAATTGATAAAATATGCCCACTTCGCCCTTTTCGTTACATTTTTTTAGGTAAGATGATTAAATGTGGGAGCTTATGAAGAAAAACGGGGCCCGAGATTCGCACATAATGGAGGTCTGCTCCCTTGTATTTCCCTTCTCTTTACAAAGCAATCCTAACCCATTTCGTGATGACGCACTTGGTTCTGAGTAGTTACATACATTCACATTAATAAGATTGAAAGTGGGACAAAGTCCCAATACTCTAAACAAATAATTGCATAGAATCCAGCATTAGTGCTCTTGAGGATGAGTGAAATCCTGATCGTCACCAGCTTTGCCAATAATGTGTGTTCTCTTAACCCGATCAGTGCTAAGTACTGTACCAAAATTCAAGCCAAATAACGTGAGGCTCTTGGCTGTAAACAATTACAATTTTACAGGCACTTTTGATCATTCTGATACACTCTGCATTCAAACACAAATGATTATACAGTACATTAGATGTTGTGCAACATCCTGCCCAGGATTCAGTAATATGATCTCTATGATAGTTCCAGAAATGGAATGAAATCAGTGAGAGGAAGTGGAAAAAGAACAACAGTTAATGAAATTAAAGGGGAAAGCTCCTTTTTTCAATCCTGAAGATTATTACTAGGTCAAGACTATCACCTATTCAAAATGAGACCTGTGAACACACTAGTTTTCAGATTCTTTTTATATTCATATTGGCCCTTTGTTCCAGTTTAGCAAGACACCTATTCACATTTAAGTCCACAACCATAGACTGTTCAGGTAATATTCGACATAGACCTTAAAAACATCCTGTTGCCTTTCTGTGATTTTTGGAACAAAGGAAAAAGAAAAAAAAAGTGTCTGTAAAAATGTTCCTAAAATAGTAAAAAAAGAAAGAAGAAAGAAAGAGAGAGAGAGAGAAGAAAAAAAAAAAACACCTGCAATTAAAAAGAAAAAAGGGGGAGGGGGATGCCTGGGTGGCTCAGTTGGTTAAGCATCAGACTTCAGCTCAGGTCATGATCTTGGGGTTCATGAGTTCAAGCCCCATGTCGGGCTCTGTGCTGACAGCTCGGAACCTGGTGCCTGCTTCAGATTCTGTGTCTCCTTCTCTCTCTGCCCCTCCCCCACTCATGCTCTGTTTCTCTCTGTCAAAAATAAATCAACATTAAAAAAAAAAAAGAAAAAGAAAAACCTCCTGGAAAGTAAATTTCTGTTGCATAAAATCCATTTTTCATTTTGTACTGGCTTCCGTTATGGACCGAGATTCATTGGTAAGAGAAAGGGATTGCTCTGAATACACTAAGGTTACATAAATATTTTAAAATTGTGTACTTAGATAACTTTCTGATATAAAACATTAGCAATGAAATTTTAAAATATTAATACTAATGTCTTAAGGTAATCAATACATCACAAAATACACTGAAACCATAATTTGGTCCTGGAAAAATTGATAGTATGATTGCCACCTAATTTTATCCATTCTGGAAGTAGTGATATAGGAAGCTTTAAATAAAACTTCATTTTTTTTTCAATTTTCCCTTATTGATAAAGTCTCTTTGTTGTCTTGTAGCAACTTTATAATATATTTTAATAGGAGGAAATAGTACATAACGCTCGAAAACTAGACCGAATATTTAACAAAGCTAGGGGCTGTGCTTATTTTTGTTTACCACTGCATTTTTAGTGCCTAGTACAGGGCCTGGAATGCGATAGAAATAGTTAATATTTGCTGAGTGCTTATTATGGACGAGTAATTGTTCTGAGCACATGACCTGGATTAGCTCGTTTAATCTTCACATCAATCCTACGAGGTAGGTGCCACTTTACCCATGAGAAAACTGAGGCCCAGGCTGATGAAAGATATTGCCAAGGGCATGCTGAAAGACGTGCAGTTTGAATGAATTTAGGTCTTTATGAGTTCTTCGAGGTCATTTATTTACATTATTATCCAGTATTTATTAAGGTTATGAGGAGCTAGGAACTGTTTTTCAAGAACTGCTTTCCAATTAATACTTCTGAGTCGCATGTGAGAGGCCAATAAAAGGAGTGGGCCTTGGTAAGAAGGAAAAAGAATGGATCAAAATATTTGTCTCAGGCAAAATCAATTAGCAGTCTTTGTGCTGTAGCAATTGGCCAATTCCCATATGCGCTGTTTTGCTGATGTCACTCATTGCCTACAACTTCTAGTTTTCTTAACCTATAAAATAGGAATGATAATTAGAATAAAGTTTGGGAACCACTAAAAATTAATCAGCAAATTCAGACACTTTTGAGAAACGTGTGGATTGTAGGGTTATGGAAGTGCAAAGGGCATTTGTGAGGCCTGAGAGATGGGGGGGGTGGGTGGGAATAATTCATGCTTCTTAAAAAGCAAAAGAACCTGAACTTTTTTTTTTAATGTTTATTTATTTATTTATTTTGAGAGAGAGAGAGAGAGAGAGAGAGAGGGAGGGAGGGAAACCCAGGCAGGCTCCACACTGTCAGCACAGAGCCTGACACAGGGCTCAATCTCAAGAACCGTGAGATCATGCCCTGAGAGGAAACCAAGAGTCGGACGCTTAACCGACTGAGTCACCCAGGCGCCCCCTGAATGTTTTCAACGTCCTAGAAGCTAGCTAAGTTAAGCAAGAATTTTAACTGTGTAAAATTAAAATTAAACACTAAGATTGAGATACTATGTTATTGCCTAAATTTGGGTGAATATATTTGCTCATAGGAATTTCAGGGTAGTCAGTGGATCAATTTATCTGATTTTTTTGGTAAAATATGTTAATAATGTAGAAAATCCTGTTCCTAACTACTGATTTTCCAGGTTTATTCTTAACATCTTTATCTGGTGAAAGTGTGTGTGTGAGTGTGCGTGAGTTAATGCATCGCTTCCTGTCACTTTCCTCTCCTTTGTGGAATTCTCTTCTCTGAATTGCCTGACACTAAGTGATATAAATTTTTAAATATAGGCAGAAAAGCTGTTATTTTTTATTTAGCTTTTACTGTGTAATGGAATTTGTGACAAGATTATTTGCTACAATGTTATTTCGTGTCTTGATTAGTGTTCTCTGTAAAGGACCCCGAGATATGTGTACAAAAGGCACTGTATGAGCTGTGAACGGAGGGGCAAATGACCTCCATTCAAATATAGCCAAGTAGTCATTACCAAAGTTTGAAGCAATTTGAACTGCCTAACTAGAGGCATGACAACAGTAATTGTGGATGTCCTTAAAGGATAGCTGTATACATTTTGAGCACGGAATACCCTAAGTTCACTTTAAGAGAAGCAGTTATTACTCGGTGTAAGTTTTGCTTGAATTAAGTCCTTTAAAACTGGCATTTTCAAAACTTCTGGGCAACACTCATCTACGGAGTGCCTTCACACCAATAATCACATGGCCCAGTGTTGTACATAAGAAATCCGTTTGCCTACAATACAATGACTTGCTATCAAAAGTCTTTGATATCCTAAATAGAGTTAAGTTGAGCTTAGAGGCAGTGCTGATATTGTAGGTATTTGAGTTATACAGTGGCCGCCAACAGAGTATCAATGATGTAAATTTTCTCCGGTAAAGGTTAGCTCTCATTTTTTTTTTTTAACTTTTATTTATTTTTGAGACAGAGAGAGACAGAGCATGAATGGGGGAGGGTCAGAGAGAGGGAGACACAGAATCTGAAACAGGCTCCCGGTTCCGAGCTGTCAGCACAGAGCCCGACGCGGGGCTCAAACTCACGGACCACGAGATCATGACCTGAGCCGAAGTCAGACGCTCAACCGACTGAGCCACCCAGGCGCCCCTAGCTCTCGTTTTTAAAAGCATTCCATTTCTTATTGCATATGGCACATAAAATTGGCAAATTTAAATATTTAAGGAAAATTTAAATATTTAAATATTTAAGGTCCAGGCAGCTCCATCATCCCTCCTCAACCACAATGCTTCTCCCAAAGCACATACTTTCTAAAGTTCGTTGAACAGTAGAATTTTTTGTTTGCAAACTAAGTCAGACTCAGGACCCAAACCATAAAAGGGATAAAAGCCATGAAAGGATAGTTTTCAGTCTTTAGCACTTGTCAGAAAATACCTAATTGCAGTATGTGTAAAACATCTTCTGTTGGATTGCTGCAGACCCCTAGTTCCCACTGAGCCCAATTTGGAAACCGCCAGGATGTCCACAGGGCTGAGAGCTCTTTAGAAGAAGAAACTATTCCTTTAGTTCCTGTCGCAGTGTTGTGAGGGATTCAGTAGCTACCTAAAAACTTTCTCATCTAGGATTTACTTATCCAGCTATCCCAAACATTGCATTTTATATGTTAGGAGGTACACGTGCCTTACTCATAGGAAAATGCTGCACGCTCTCACTTTGAGACCCTGTCCTCTCTTCCCAAAGATCGTCTAACTTGGATGTCAAGTTTCATGCCTACTAGACCCAAAAGACAGCGTAACAGCAAGAAGGGAACAAAAAATATATATGTAAATCAGAGAGAGGTACGAATTTGTTCCTCCTTCTGATTTTTATACAAATTATATATATGTATATATATATATTATTTACACATAATTATATATATAATTTATATAATATATGTATAATTTTTATACAATTCATATATATGTATATATATCAGTTAAAGAAATGATTTGTAAAGAACTATATATCATTTGGGGATCATTTTAGTATAGAATCAAGTAAATCTACATGTCTCTGAGTGTCATATTACAACACGTTACAACCACAATATAATCAGTAATAATGACAACTAGTTGTTAAAACAGGTTAAATAGTGGTGTATCTTCCTATTTTTGAAAGGATGGGTATGCTTGGGGTGCCTGGGTGGCTCAGTTGGTTGAGCATCCGACCCTTGGTTTCAGCTCAGGTCATGATGTCACATTTCGTTGGGTTTGAGCCCTGCATGGGGCTCTGCGCTGACAGTGTAGAGCCTGCTTGGGATTCCCTCTCTCCCTCTCTCTCTCTGTCCCTCCCCCACTCACCCTCTCTGTCTCTCTTGAAATGAATAATAATAATAATACACTCAAAAAAAAACTCAAAAAAAAAAGTATGGGATATGCTTAAGGGCTTCCATCACCAGTAATTAAATGGCAAGCCTCTTTCTGTATGTCAGGCTTCCTTCTTCTCTCTCTTCCCTCTTCTCAGTGTGCCCAGTGAAATAGAAGGAGTTGATCATAGAGGCTGTGAAATAAAATCTGTGTTCAACTTCTGGCGTGTTCCCTTTCTAGCTACGTGAGCTTGGACAATAATGTGAGTCAATAATGTGATTCTCTCTTTGCCAGTGTGGTGATGAGGTTTAATGAGATAAGTGATGGGCAGATCAGTTAATACTTAAATAAATGTTTTTCTTTTATGCTCAACAGGGATAAGCTTCAGTGACTTATACTTTATCATCTTCTAAATTTCCTCTTGTAAACTCACTACTTATGCCATATTAACCTGTAGCTTCAGTTTTGGTTATTGCTGCTTCACAAGTCACCTTAAACTTAGCTTCAAACAATAACAATCTGTTCTTTTCTCCTGATGATTTGGGTTGACTGGGCACAGGTGAGCAGTTCTTCAAGGTGATATTGGCTGAGGCTGCTGTCATGACAGGACTTATGTGCTGGAATATTCGGTATGGTCACTCGAATGTCTGGTACTTTGGCAGGACTGTGGGGAGCTTAAGCTCAGCTGAGGCACTGACCAGCTGGGCTTCCCTCTATGATAGTCTCAGAGCCTCTTCCTCCCACTGTGGCCTCTCCATGTGGCTTCTTCAACAGGGTGGCTGACTTCTTACATTAAAGACCAGGCCCCCCAAAGCATAAAAGCTTACATCTAGAACTGGCCGGTGCTGCTTCTGTGATATATTTTATTGAGGAAAGGGAACCATGGCCTGACAACTCATTGTTGGAAGTGACTGAAGAAATGCTGAAGAAAGTGTGGTTGATTGGTGGCCATTTTGGAAACCAGCTACCACAGTGTTGGTTTTTTAAGTCTTTGTCCCTGGCTTATCCCTATGACCCTGATAGTGTTGTCCCTTGGCAATACAGATGAGTCCTTTTTACAGTTCTGCTTTAATTTGGAAGCAAACAACACTGGTGACGTTATAAGCATCCACATATGAGATGATTGCCTTTGGTCTAGCTTCAAACAGTTTATTCAATGTTGATGAATAGCACAGCCCATCAATAGATTGAAATAAACACAATATATTTTATATAGGAATTGCACTAAAAGAAAGAAAGAAAGAAAGAAAGAAAGAAAGAAAGAAAGAAAGAAAGAAGGAAAAAGCCTACAAGTTTGGTGTTATTACCAAACCATCCCAAACATAATGAAGTTAGTTATAAATTGGGCCATCCTTGAAAAAAAAATGTTTTTAATGGTTTTATTTTTGAGAGAGTGTGAGTGGGGGAGGGGTGGAGAGAGGGAGACACAGAATCTGAAGCAGGCTTCAGGCTCCGAGTTGACAGCAAAGAGCCTGACACAGGGCTTGAACTCACGAACCAGTGAGATCATGACCAGCGTGGAAGTCGGCTGCTTAACAACTGACAGACATCCTTTGAAAATGATTTTCACTTTCTCACATCATTTCCCTTCAGTTCTACATTAAAAGAGGCTAGAGCAAAAAGAGAGGGAAAATAATTTGCAATTAAAACAAAAATTCGTAGGGTCTGAGAGCACAGTAGATTGATTATCACTGGTCTTCTGAAGTGAGTTATTTTGTCCAGATTATTCATATAGTTAACTTTTGATGTACCAAAAGGAAAAAAAAAGGTACATATTGTCACTAGTCCTTCCACAAATTTATTTATCTATTTAAAAAAAATTTTTTTTAATCTTTATTTTTGAGAGAGACAGAGACAGAGTGCGAGCGGAGGAGGGGCAGGGAGAGAGGGAGACACAGAATCTGAAGCAGGCTCTAGGCTCCAGGCTCCGAGCTGTCAGCGCAGAGCCCGAACCCAGGAACCGTGAGATCATGACCCGAGCCAAAGTCGGACACCCAACCGATTGGGCCACCCAGGCACCCACCTTTCACAAATTTATGTTTCTGACTGAGAGGCCTCTGAGAATCATATGGACCCTCTTTCTAGAAAAAGCACATGTGCTCAAAATTCTGCATATAGTATCAAGGGTTTACAGATACAAATACATTCCTGAATCCCAGGTTAAGAACCCCATCATAAAGGTCATTAAATCTCTAATGAGAGCAGAAAGATAAGTTTCTCTTGCTCTGTTATTTCCCAAGGCAGCCAACTGTTTAAAAAGAAATGTTACTCTTTCAACCAATTAGACAATAGCCACTGCTCTGATTCTGTTAAGAAGATTCCACCCATTCCATTCTAATTATCCTATTCTGAGGTGGGGCCAAAATGAAAGAACTACAACCAAAAATAAAAGTAAGGAGTTGAACTCTAATTCACCTCAGCTTTTGATGGTATGGAGTCTTAAGTAAGGTTTGCAGAAGGAGGATAGGGATTTGGATTTCAATACTGGGTTTGGACTGTGGGCAAATCGTTGAAGCCCCCACTGTCTCTTCTCAGTGTGTGTGTGTGTGTGTGTGTGTGTGTGTGTGTGTGTGTGTGTGTCTGACATTTTTTCTTTGGCTTTTTCACTCACTTATCTATCCCACTCTTACTGTCTCTCAAGCCGACACATTCTTACTCTCTCTCTTAGTCTCTCTTCCACTCTGTCCCTCTTTTTACATATATCTGTACATATATATGTATATATATACATATCTGTACATATACATATATGTATCTTTTTACATATATCTGTACATATATATGTATCTTAAGTACATATATATCTGACGTAAAAATATTTCTAGGTACCTCACAGAGACCTGACAACAATCAAATAAGGTGACTCAAATGCTTTTGAAGTATTTTATATGTTTACAGTGCAAATTTACATGATTTTTATTTTATAAAATTTGTTGCTGAAAAACAATTCAATTATGATGGAAAACACAGAACTGGGGGTCTAGAGAGGTAGGTTCTAGTCCCACTTTCACTACCTTGCTGTGCAGTCGGAGGGCCAGGCTGTAAACCTCTCAAGGTCTCTGTTTCTTCAGAAATGGCAGGCAAAGGTTTTACAAGGTGAGCTCCGGGACCCTTTTTCAAGCTCTTTTTTTTTTCCTATCTGTATCTCTAATTTAGTGAACTGGAGAGAAATGAGGTTTTTCCCTATTTTTGTCAGATTATGATAAAATGCTGGGGTACTTTGATGCCCATGGATTATATATGCCCAGTTAATGGCACGGATGAGCCCTCCCTGCCTCTCCAGCTGGTCTCGTGGGACTGTTAACCTGAGAGAACCGGACACCCCACATAGTTTATTTTTCACAGCCATGGAAAGAACAGCTTTGCAAAGCATTTGCAGATTACATTCCTCTGGAGACAGACTTTCCTGGTGTTTGTACTTAGTTTTAATTGTGGAAGGAGGACTTCTCTGTTTGACCAATCTATTTGATATATTGAATTTACCCAAAACGGACAGGACCCTTTGTTCCAGCACTTTGGCAAATTGGCGTATGCCATTCTGTAACCTTTAGTGCTTTTATGTTGTTAAGTTGGAAAGCTTTCTGTGTTCTTATTGCTAGGCTGGTGTTGTCTGGGACGCCTGTATCTGTACCAAAAGGAGCCGTGCTCCCGTAATTGTGGCAATGTTTACTTCTTCCCATCAGTGTATCTGCTCTCTTTTCTGAAGTAATCACTATAATTACACTTCTTCAATGAGTTGCGTGCTATTGTGTCACCAGGCCTATCTGCTAAACATCACTGTGTTTTTCTTATCTGAGTGCTCTCAAATGGGGAAAGTGAGATGTGTTGGCAAGCCACCTTCAATCAAATTAATGTGAGCCCAATGTATTGTCAACAGAGATGGTGGCTGGTCCCTATTTATCCCGTTCCAATAGAATGGTACAGAAACTGACCTGATGTTTATAATGAAGTGTTTATTTGGTTGAGAGGTGCATATATATGCTAATCCTTAAGGAACAATAATAAAGTCTATTTTCTTATTACTTTCACTTTATTCTCATGTCACTGATATACGCTAGAGCTGGGTGTTTGTAAAAAAAAGAAAATGAAATGAGGTAAAGTGTACAGATTTCTCCTTGTAAAATTTCGTACATACCAGGACTCCCATGGCTCGAAAAGCAAAAAGTTGGTTATGAGCCCCTATCTGTTTAGCTTATTGCCACCGTATATGTTCTCAACAAAATGCATAATACTCCTAAAACTTTATAGTTTAGAGTTTCTGTTGTAAGTAACATGGCAGCAATGACTTGTGTGTTTAAAATACACATTACAACACTTGAGTAAATTTAACTTTGGTTAACAAAAGGAGGATGCAATAAAACAAAGGCATTTCTTTATATAGTAGCCTTATATTAAATTAGTCCGATAATACAGTTGAAGACTTTCAAGCACATATATTTATTCGATTCATATTGCCTTTGGTTGGACAGTACAGTAGAGTCTTAACAACCAGAAAAGGAAACTTTCCATCCATTTACCAAAAGCTATGCATCTGCAATCGCCTATTTATTTTACTAGTCTTATGAACAGAAGTAATGAAAAATAGTACTTTTTATCCGTAATTTGTACTGGCAATTGCTACAGGAGAGTGAACAAATTAAATATGCAAATATACTCCATGCTCTGAATATACTCATGACTTATTCTTACAGTTAGAAGTTTAAAGGATCACCTCACACGTACAAGGAACTTTTGTTCTCCAATTTATAGAAATTCGAGCATGACTGACACGGACAGACACCTTTTCTTACGTAGCTGTTGAGGATCTGGCCCCAGCGCATGTTTCTTAGGCACATGTAATTGTTACTCAGACCTCACGTCCCATGCAGACAGTGCTTTCATATGAGCAGGCTTAGCCAGAGTAGATCTTAACTGTTTATGTAAGGTACTTACTGGAGTGTTCCTGAGAGTATCACCAACCCAACTAAAAGGATATCTCTATGAGAAGATATTCCTTAACTCTGAAAGAGACTCTCGGAAGACAATCCATTCTTAACTCATAGGCTGCTGAAATCACAGTAGTATATTTTCTCTTTGAAACAACACCCAAAAGCAAAAAAGGCAGAAATGTCCTATTTCATTCCTAAATGAAATATACCACATTTGGATGAGGAAAAAAACCAGCATAACTACAAATGCTTCCCCTGTTAGTCATGGCCACCTTTTCTCTATAAAGGACTGTGGAGTCACTCCAAAAGATTACATTAACATCTATTAGGGGTTTTTTGTTTATTTTTGTTTTTGTTTTTGTTTTTAATCCAATAGAACATAGCAACTGGAGGAAAAAATATGTTATTTTAAGAAGATTTGAAAATAATTTCTCCCTATAAAGCTGAGACTATATAAATGAGTTTTGTATCTCAAGATATTTCTGTAAAGTTTTAGACCACCAGAGATAAGGGGTAGGAACCAGGGAGAAGAATTCATGATTAACTAATGGTCCCTGTTAATTGCTACACTAATAAATTTAGTGTTGTTTACATTTTACGTTCAATTTTAAAGTCTGTTGTGTTGTAGATGGTGACTAGAATTGTAATTACAGATTGGTTCTTTGGGCCCACTCATTTACTTCCTTGTGTAATTAATCACAACTATTTTCCCTAAGTCTGAATTATTCTCAGATGTTAATTTGCTTTTCGAACCTTTACTCACATTTCATTATTTGAAAAGACTCATCAGAGGAGACTAGTTAAGATGCACTTGTAGTCAAGGCCTGTTTTCTTGTAACTACAACCGGGCTTTTCCTCAAGACACATCATTTCTAGAGGGTGACCGTGTGCCATTTCCCAAGGAAGGGAAATGTGTTAGACACCTGCCCTCACACCTGCTGCAGTATGGTGAGAATAAGACGGGTGCAGCCGCTCAGTGTCAAGTACCCGGAGGGCTCCTCTGCTCACCACCGCTATGCTTAGTGGCGCCCGTGGCTTGGGAGTGAGACTGGAACGGGAGAGGTAATGAATCCTGCCCAGGAAGCATGACAGCCTGCGTCCCTTATTCTTGTTTAATTCAATCCTTGCTCTGCTTCTTCCAGTAATTCCACTGTATTTGGCGCCATCTTGGTGCTGTTGATGTATTCTTTACATGTTTGCGTGTTTTTTCTTTGCATGCTACTGCCTACTAGTATCCCAAATGGAGGATGGCTTCCCCCTTCTGCTTAGATGTCAAGTGTTCTTGGTTGCTAATGTTAGGGCCCTTTATGAATGGGAGCCCACTTACCATCATTATACCACATTCTTACCATCATTATACCACGTTCTTACCATCATTATACCACAATCCTCATGATCTAAGCACAATTCTTTTCTGGAAGAAACCATAACCTTTCATAACTGCAGGGCCTTTACATATGGTGTTGCATCTATCTGGAATGCCGTTCTATTTTTCCATCGTACAAGACTTAGATTTATTTATTCAGCTGATATACAGTTAACGAGGACTGACCATGGGCCAAGAACTATGTTAGTTAGCGGAGACAGAACGATGAATTATATTCAGTGCTTGCTTTTGAAAAGTTAACCAACTCTACCATGCGTTATTAGATGTTCCTTCCTGTGCGTTGTCACGGCGTTTTATACATTTTAGGTTGTCTTAGATCAGGCATACATACACTCTCCTACTTGCCCATTTCTCTAGTCCCTGGAGTTAGTTTCTTAGCAAACATTGTAGAAATAAAGAAGGCCTTAGGGATATTCTAATCTAACTCCATTTGTAGATGAGGAAACAAATGATCACAGGGCTAAGTGAACACAACTAATTATTTGAGCTGAGACTAATTACCCACACTTGTTTACTCCTAAATCTAGCATTGTTGTCATTGTCCCACCGGGTTTGCAAGTATTTCTGGAAGCTTTGGGGAAGCAGTCTTTACTTCTGTTGGATTACCAGGGTGCTAGTCGTTAGCATCAACCTAGCCTAACAGCGTGTGAAACTATACCATAATGGCTAAAGAGTAAATGTACTTTCAGAAAATAAACTCTCAATGGGTATTTTACATTCTGGGAGTCATGACTCAGCCATTCCCAAGTGACCTAAGCCAGAATATTCTATAGTGACAGAAAAAGAAGATTTCTTTTACCTAAAATGACAACCAAATGAGTGTTATCAGGTTAGGTTGGAATATGATTATGCCACAACAGATTAATAATGCAGTTTTGAGAGACAATTGTTCTTTATTACTGAAATGCATCATAATGGATAAACATGAATTCTGCTGGAAATCTTTGGAGCCTGAGTGGCCTAAAGAACATAGATTCTATAAACACATGGACCTCAGGCTTCTTTCCTAGACTTTAAGTGGAAGATGAATGATAAGCTCATCCCTCCTTGTTACCAACCCAGGTCGTGGTATATTCTAAGAAGGATATTTTGTACCCACCAAATCTGATTTATTTTAAGGATACCACCGGTGGGATTTACTGCCATTGCAACGCTGTCTTCTTTTCCTTCGTCGGTTTTCCCACCTCCTTTGCCTCTGGAGGACTATCTTTGAAATTACGATTACGTTCCGGTTTGTGGATTTTTAATTTCCTGAAAAGGTGTTAAGCAGCCAGGATTGGATAATGGAAGGCTCCCTAGAGTGGTGCAGGAGTTCTGGGTTCTAATCTTGTCTCTGCTAGCTACTAAGATGGAAGAACGCTGGGCCTCTGCCCCGTCAAGTGTAAGCTGAAGGGGTTGAACTCCTGGCCTTCAAAGACCTTTCAAGCTATGTGATTCGGTGATAGGACATCGAAACTTTTGCTGTCAATTTTTCCGTCGATTCTGGAGATTCTCCTTTAGTAACCCCTGACTCTGAACTAAGTCAAATATAAAAATAGGCTGATTAAGCTACCATAGATACTCTCTTTAAGTAACTTTAAGCCGTACAATTCTGTCATTGCAAAATGAAGTTTGAGGAGCATCCATTTCCAGAGAGTTCAGAACTGACATGCACCGTATAAGCAGCTACAACAGTCTCCTCCTCTTTATTAACATATACCATAGTTTGTCGATTCAGTGGTGAATGCTTCCAGTTTCAGGAAGCCCTCTGGGTAAAGCCCTGCTTAGCAGGTTTAATGTGAAGAGTTGGTGTCATCCTAATCAGCTGTCTCTGACAGAGTAAACATGGCTCCGTCTGTGCTGTCCCCTCCCTGGCTGGCTGCGGGTTTCCAGCCCACTGAGCACTTGATGCCAAACAGTCTGTTAAGGGACGAGAAGAGACTCTTTGGGGATCCCTGGTATTTATCACTGTTTAGGAAACTTGAGGTGCCAAGGGCCAGGGCTCATATATACCACTTTCATTCTAAATCTTTGATCAAGTACACACTGAGGGATCTGGGGTTTTATTTTGGCTTTTTGTCTCTAGCATAAGGTGACACTGCTATTCTGCTCAGGTGTTTTTGTTAACCCTATCTTTTGTGTCACGAAACGTAGTTCCAAGGCCTGGCATTACCATCCAAACTGCTGGATTCTTTTTCAAGGTAACAGGTCTCGATATTATTATCCAGCTCTGAGATGGGAGATGTTCCTCACCTAAGAAACTTCATTTCCAGAGAAATGAACCAAATTCCTTTTTTTTTTTTATTTTTTTTAACGTTTATTTATTTTTGAGACAGAGAGAGACAGAGCATGAACGGGGGAGGGTCAGAGAGAAGGAGACACAGAATCTGAAACAGGCTCCAGGCTCTGAGCTGTCAGCCCAGAGCCTGACTTGGGGCTTGAACTCACGGACCGAGAGATCATGACCCGAGCCGAAGTCGGCCGCTTAACCGACTGAGCCACCCAGGCGCCCCCCAAATTGCTTTTTAAGTACAGACTCCTAAAAGTGTAAAACATATTTGAAGTCGGTTGTTACAAATGATCGTTTCCCAATCAGAAATGTATAACATAAAAACAGTCAGAACCCGACTGTAGAAATACACGTGTAGACACACATACAACTATATAGATTAGGGAGGTATGGTGGCAGGAGGAGGCGTGCTGCTGAAAGGAAATGGTAAAATGAGTAACTAGTGGAGGTTTGCATGAAAATGGTTAGGAACAGACGGTATCTTTTAATTCTTGCGTTCTTGTTCCTTCGTTCAACGTTGTGAAATTTTCCGGTTCGGTATTTTCTGTATTTGCTAACTTGATTAAACATATTTTCAGAATTAAGAAAACAGTTTACTATTTTATAATGATGTGCTAATCCTAAAGCACAGGGAAATTTTCTCCAAAAGCTTTTTTTTTTTTTTTTTTTTTTAAAGTAAACGTAGAGGTGCCTGGGTGGCTCAGTCAGTTAAGCGTCAGTCAGACACTTGATTTCAGCTCAGGCCATAATCTCGAGGTCTTGAGATCGAGCCCCACGTGGGGCTCCGCACTGGGTGTGGAACCTGCTTAAGATTCTTTCTCTTCCTCTCTTTCTGCCCCTCCCCTGCTCATAGGCACATGAGTGTATGCCCTCTCTATTTCAAAAAAAAAAAAAAAGTAAAGGTAAAGGTAACATGAAACTTCTTGCAGGAAGCCCTTCCTTTACATATGTATAAGTGTGTGTACATATCTGCAATTTCATATGAAATAGTTTTTCAGCAGTGTAATAATTCTAACACTAAAGACAACACCTGGATGATAATAATGGAAATAATAATAATACAATAAGAATTCTGTAAAAAATGTATTAATTACCCTAACTGACTTCATGCATGAAATATTTATATATGTATGTATTTATGTTTACAAAAACTTAAAATACTAGAATGTCAGAAGAGTAATAATATACTTAGGTAAAGTACAAAAGGAATCCCCAGTTCATTTTAGTTTTCCCTGAAAGATTTACAAGAAACAACTTTTATTGGTTGAAAAATCATTGATTTAGTACTTAAAAAATAATGCCTTTTGGATTTTTGTTGTTTTTGTTCATGGTGTAACTTTTTCCTATTTGGTTTCAATGTGTCTTTTCTCACTCCCCACTGAAGGGAGTAATGGATTTTTTAGGAATCTCTTGAAAATGTACATTGAAATAAATTGTGTTTTAAAAAAAACTAAGTATCTTAGGAGCTGTATTCATGGTTTGAGTGGACTGCTGGCCTCAGAGCAATGTGGGTAGGAAGTGATTATTGTAGCAACTGAGTCTGGATTTTTTTTTTCTTCTAGAGATCTGAAGGAACACAGTATATGTTTGCCATGTGTAACTTACACTGTGTAGAAGATTTATTGTCTTTAAAGTAATCTGCACAATAGAGCCTGTCATTATAGATTGCAACAAATGCATCAGGGCAACTGGCCTTGCTTGAAAAAGTTTAAACTTTCCTCTGGCACCTGTCACATTAACATGGAAGTGATTCAAGTGCTATTTTTTAAATATGAGCCATTTTAAATGTAGGGAACAAAAACCTTGAGAACTAAGCCAGTCGTAGGAGATAATGCAAAATCATATTTTGGGGATATAAAGCAATTCCTAGTTAGTCCTTCATAATATGTCTTTTCAGGTAAAGAGTGTTGAAAAGTATTGAGTATAATTATAATTTTTTTAGTGTTTCCTTATTTATTTTGAGCGAGAGACAGAGAGAGAGAGAGAGGCAGATAGAAAGATCAGGGGCAGGTCAGAGAAAGAGAATCCCAAGCAAGCTCCGCACTACCAGCCCAAAGCCCAGTGCAGGGCTCGAACCCACGAACTGTGAGATCATAATCTGAGCCAAAATCAAGAGTCCGATGCTGAACCAACTGAGCCACCCAGCCACCCCTGATTATCATTTCTTTTTATGACATGAATTCTTTTATTCTACTTTTACTAACAAGCAGAAAACATTATTTTTAAATGAGGGCCCATAAAAAATTCTGTACTTACTGGGATCTGTAAAAAATCAGTTTTGCTTACTGGAAGGGTAAAATGCTGTTTTACATACTTTTCTCTTTGCAATTAAATTAGATTTTTTTTCTCTTTTTTCAGTGGAGAAAAACTCATAAAGGAAACAGCCTTGGAGATGTAATATGCTTTAGCGTATTTAAATAATTAGACTTGTGTCTCATTGAAATGTATGTGCTCTAGGTTTGATGGTGATAAAAGCATGAATATTAGTATGATTAGGAAATTACATCATGTCACAGCATAATTGATTGATTGATAGCTGAGTGAAAACTAACCATAAAGCACGTGAAAATAAATGCCTGTTCTGCAGTTATTCATGCAGAATTTCTGTGTCTACCCAGTTGCAAGATTAGTAACTGAAATGCTCATCTTCCAAACAAAGTGGAATTGATATTTCTGCCTTTTGCTGTGTCTGTCTATGCTTTCATTATAACCCTGGCAAGGGAAAGAATAAGATTCCAAGTGCTGAGTGCTCAATTCAGTAGTTAATTGTTCCTCAAGACCTGTCAGATGGACACCAGATTACTAATCGACCCCCCGAGCAATTAGTGTTTTGGAATTTCCCTTTCAGAGTCTCAAGTTTTAAACGTAAAGCTTCACTACCAGACGAGTTGACCCTCTTCTCCTCCTCTCTCGAGAATCGATTCTCCCAAACATTTGAATTATCATTAATTTTTCAAAAGCATTTTGTCTCTTTTTCCGCTTGTGTTTTTACTCTCTCTTTCTCTGTCTTGATCTTTTAAAGATTCCGGCTCACACGGGTCTTTGGCAACACTCACCACGAGGGTAGAAGGGATGGAGGAGCTAGACCACTGCAGGATTCTCTGTTTCAAAGCTGAACCAATATTCACCATTGACATATCCATTCATCTGTGCAGGGTCATTGGAAATCCTCTCTCTCTAGTTTTTCCTTCCCTTCAGGGAGCAGTGCTTAAAAGAGCAAACCCCTGGTGTGAAGAGATAGGAGAATTCTCAGCACGCCCAATGGTGCCAGGCATCGAATTAAAGTTGTCCGTTTGCTGATGACTGTCTGTTGGAGCTCCCAGCGCGGGGAGGCACTGCGCTCTCGGTTGATGCTTTGTTTACTCGAAACTCTGACAGTGGTGCTTCAATTTAATTTTTTTTAATGGCAGAAGTCACATCATGCCAAAAATATGCCAGGAGGGTAAAAACAGTAAGATATGTGTTGCTCTGTAGAGTTATATCATGTTATTAAGATTCCCAAGGCTTGCTCAAGGAAAAATAAAAATTTTAAAGCTTTGCAAGAAGAGACTGCTCCCCACATTGCAGTAGCCAAAAAAAAAAAAAAAAAGAGAGAGAGAGAGAGTTAAATTACTGAATTCACTCCACTTTTGAGGAATTTAAAACTTGTCATTTATTCTGCAATTGTTGACATTCCCAGATCTATTTTGGCATAAATCACATTTTGATATGACTGAACCCACAATTTTGACTCTCTTCGTATGCATTATCGCTTCTCAGTGAGAGACACTAAGAGGACATGCATTGCCATTAAATCTCAGATGCCAGAAGTCAGCACTGAAGATGTTTTCTCCAGTTTGATTTTCTTTGTTATCATAGGAGGTGTTAACGTGGTTTAATTCACTGGGCAAAGTTAAGAACTGTGAGAATTAGATTTGTAAGGAAAGATCTGAAAACCCCAGGAAGAACATAACCTATTTAGAAGATAAAAGTTGAGGATACATAGTCCTCTTGCCAAGTCCCAGAGAACATGTTTCACCAGTGTTTGTGATTGCTACTGATTATTTATGTTTCTGCTCTCACTTTAATCTGTTTTATTTGCAAATAGTGAAGAGTGCCTGCACAAAGTAGGTCCTCGGTAACCTCCACTGATAGAATGAATAAACAAGGTTTGGTATTTCTTTTTTATTTACAATTGGGATTTTTTTTATTCTGCTTTATTTTACTTCATACCTGATTAGGAAAAAAAAAAATGTTCTGTGCTTTGGCAAATTCTATTTAATGAGTATTTTCCCCCAGATGCAAGTGTTACATACATCCCTAGGATTGCATTTGGAAAAACGTTTACCCTAAACATTTGTAACTCTTCAGAGGTATGTCTACGGGATGCGGTTTGTTGTGCGACGGCTTATTCATAGCACCTTCATTATCATTTTACCCTTGGAAAGCAAGCATGTGTAGTTGGGGAAGTCGTGCTATAGCAAACAGTTTAATCTAACTAAGTGACCTTACACAAAAGAGAAAATGTACAATAACAGCCAAGCTTGTAAAAAGGGCAAACTGTATTCTAAAGCGACCCAGAACTGATTTTAACATATCAACCACAAGGATGGGACTGTGTCATCCTTTTAAGAGCAAGCTATACTACAGATTTTAGAAGTACCTACTCTTTAGATTTGTTGAAAAATACAAAGCATGATTCTTTTCTCAAGAGATCCCCCCCCAAAAAAAAAAACCCTCCCATCCTCCTGTCTCTCTCTGTCTCTCTATCCATTTATCTATTTTTTAAGCTATGCTAAAGGAGCAATCTCCACTGATAAAATGAAGCCGTTCTTTTTCTTTAGTGATCTAGACCTTTTTACAAAATGTCATCTCTGGTTATCCTTAATATAAAATAACCCATCCAAGTTACCACGGTGCAACTTTATATCTTAAATATCAGTCTGCGCCCTCTAGCCATTAGTTATCAAGTATTGTTTAGACCAGTCGTGGCATAAATGCTGTTAATGGAGTTTTACAAATGGAATGGGAGCGATGTGACTTCAACTAGAAGAAATTTAAAATCATATTTATAATGCTTGTTCCTGATATTTTGTTACCTATTGTTTTTTAACATGACATTTAAATATAAGGATTAAGTATTTTATCACAATCTTATTTCACGTTAAGTCTTTTTCCATGGTACCCATAGGATATTTTAAGGAAGGCTCCATTTTATTTGTTCGATTTTGTGAGTGCTGTGTTAATTAATATTATAATCGTCAAGTGCACTTGATATTAAGCATATACATAGTAAGTGCCAAAAGAAAATATATACTATTCTGATGTTATTAAAAAATAACAGGTACTATTTATGTAAATAGTGACTGCTCTGTGTTTCATAAGAATTCAGTAAGGCTAGTTTTATCACTAATTTGACAATTTTGCTTACTTTTTTTTTTCCTTTCTTATTTACTGAGCACATACTCTGTGCAAAGTATAGTGGGATGTGCTGGATCCCACTATAAGGGATAAGATGAATAAGACAGTCTTAGCTGAGTGAAAGAGACTAACATAGGCAATTTTCATACAACAGAGTAACAGCCATAATTGACTGAATGATTCTTAATAGAAATTTACATGGGAGCGTTATACATCATCTTCCTTTTAAGTTCCCAAAATATTTTTCTTGCATGACTATTTGTAACTGAGAATCTGACATTATTATAGAAGAAAAAACTGACCTCAGGGACCTCACAGTCTAGTGTGAGAGCCATGTAGACACAAGGCAGTTTTGGTCCGGGAAGGGAAGAATGGTTTAGGGCAGGGAAGAGCATTACAAGGAGAAAGAACAACATAGACATATATAGAAGAAAAGATATGTAGAAGAGAGGTAGGAGAAAGTGTAGGAGATCCCTTAAAGTTAGTAGTGTTTACAGCATGCTGTCAGCAATATAAGAACTAGAAATACAGAGGAAATCTCAAGGTAACATTTAAAACATTCAAAGGAAAATGAAAATTGTAAATGAAAAGTGACTTTAATGGGGGGGGTCAGTGCTGCATGATTGTAGCACTTTTTATTTTTATTTATGTTTCTGTAGTTTCTATAGTTTTCAATAATGAGTTTGCATTTTAAAACCAGAGAAAGTTTGTCTTATAAAGTAAGCCCAAAATACATACATATAAATAAGAACCTGAAGAAAAACATACGGGACCTGAGAGACCCTGCTGAAAAAGGACAAGGTTGACCTGAAGCAATAGCTTGGGAATGAAGAAGGATCAGATGGTAGTGTTTTAAAAGATGAACTGAGAAGACTGTCGTTGATTGAACGTAGGATAAGGGAGAAAGAACTAGACTACTTGAAGGGCGATTAGTCAACCCTCTTTGCACATATTGGGAACTTAACTCTAGCTGCTTGGAAAAATTATTTTTAATAAAAGTAACACAGTAAGGTATTGGCAGTGTCAGAAAAGGAATTGAAATCTCCTAATCATAAATCACTAGGGGAAAGATCAGAGGGTATTTCATATTATGCTTCTGAAATCTACCTACCTGTAACTTCCCCTCATTATTTCTCTTTAGTTCTGTTCCTTGGAATTTCAAAAAAGAGCTTCTTTGGCAATGATAGTCCCTGTAAAGTAGCATAATGTTCTAGTTGCTTTCCTTCCGTCTCCTCATTTAACCCTCAGAACAACCTTTCAAAGTACGTTATTATTACCCCCATGTCAAAGCTGGGGGTCCTGAGACATAGCAAGGCAAAGTAATCTGCCTCAGGTCCCATGAGTAGTTACTGGAAGTCTAGTGGTTCAGACCTGGAACAATTCAAATATATACCCAGATTCAATACACAATAGTCAGAATATGACATTTCAGCAGAATGAACACTGAAGAATTAAAGGTCCTTATTATGGTAAATGATTGGTTTTTTTTAAAGGTAGTTCTTGGGGCGCCTGGGTGGCTCAGTGGGTTGAGCATCCGACTTCGGCTCAGGTCATGATCTCACAGCTCGTGAGTTTGAGCCCCACGCCAGGTTCTGTGCTGACAGCTCAGAGCCTGGAGCCTGCTTTGGATTCTGTGTCTCCCTCTCTCTCTGCCCCTAACCCACTCACATTCCGTCTCTCTCTCTCTCTCAAATATAAACATTAAAAAAATTTTTAAAGGCAGTCTTGGTAAGAAGAGTCAAGAAAATATTGCAAAAAGTATGACAAAAGTTTATTTTGGTAAAATATCTAAAATAAAGACTCTATTTCCTGTTTTTTCTTTCAAGAAATGCAAGCATTACATCATTAAATTTCTTCTCTGAGACCCTGTATCGTTTTCTATATTCTATAAAGTATATGCCAATTGGTAGTCTCTAACCTAAAATGACCATAGATACTTTATGGGTAGAAGTTAGTAAGAGGTCCAGAAAACACAGAGGGCTAGAATCATACTTATTGGTTTGTATAATTCATGGTTAATCAAACTAAATGTTTTTTTTTAATTCATTTATTTTTGACAGACAGACAGAGAGAGAGACAGAGAGGGAGAGGGAGAGAGGGAGAGCAGGAGAAGGTAGAGGCAGAGAAAGAGACAGGGAGAGAGAGAATCCTAAGCAGGCTCCACACTGTCAAGGTGGAGTCCAGTGTGGGACCTGAACCCACAAACTGAGAGATCATGACCTGAGCAGAAATCAAGAGTCAGATGCTTAACCAACTGAACCACCCAGGGGCCCCAATAAACTACATGTTTTTAATTATTAAAGCACTTAACTTTCTTTGTATACTTACATTATATATCACACGATATGTATGATACAAAAATATACTAAACTCAACCCAAATTTAAGAATCAGTCAATAAAGCAGGGTGCCTGGGTGGCTCAGTCGGTTAAGCGTCCAACTCTTGGTTTTGGCTCTGGTCATGACCTCACGGTTTGTGAGTTCGAGCCTCATGTAGGGCTCTGTGCTATCAGTGCGGAGCCTGCTTAAGATTCTCTCTCTCTCTCTGGCCCTCCCCCAGTTGTACTCTGTCTCTCAAAAAATATATATAAATAAACTTAAAAAAAAGAATTAGGGGCGCCTGGGTGGCTCAGTCGGTTGAGTGTCCCAACTTCGGCTCAGGTCATGATCTCACAGTTTGTGGGTTCAAGCCCCGCATCAGGCTCTGTGCTGACAGCTCAGAGCCTGGAGCCTGCTTCAGATTCTGTGTCTCCTTCTCTCTCTGCCCCTCCCCCGTTCACGCTTTGTCTCACTCTGTTTCTCAAAAATAAATAAATGTAAAAAAAAAAGAAAAAAAAAAGAATTAGTCAATAAAGCCTAATGCAGTCTTGACACAAGTGAAACCAACAGGTGTTCAGATGTTATAAAATGAGTGTGCACATTTATCACATGCAGTTCCCCTGTAGCTCAAGCTCTAGTTCACACGTGGTTGCCTTCCCAGGACTCTCCTACCATAAAGAGGCCAAGTAGTAAAACTCAGAGAAAAACAGAGTATTATCCCAAACTATACAATAGGTAGAACTTTCTAGCACCTAATAATTACTTGCTTTATGAAATGAAGAGGAAGATGATGGAATGAGAGCAATCAATGTGTTTGTGTTTGGGGCAGAGAGGAGTGTGGAAAGACCAGAGAGCTGTGTAATACTGTAAATGCATTTTCTAAGTTTTAATGAATTCTAATGAAATGGAATTTATTTTTCTTGGTGGGAGAGACAATAAGGATTCTTTAGGCAGTAACCATTTACTTCCATGCAAGTTGAACTTTCCTTGAAAGTTGAAACTCTTATTAAATATTTCAATAATAACTACAGTTCTCATCTTTTTTTTTTTTTGAGAGAAAGAGAGAGAAAGAGCATCTCAAGTAGGCTCCACACTCAGTGTAGAGCCCAACACAGGGCTCGACCCCATGACGCGAGGATCATGACCTGAGCCCAAAATCAAGAGTCAGATGCTTAACCAACTCAGCCACCCAGGCACCCTTCTCATCCTTTTGATGATACAAATCTTTGCTACAACTGGGACGCAGTCTTTAATTAGGCTTCGTTTTCCAGGGTTGTACTTTCTTGTCATAAACAGCAATGGCACTGTTGCCCACTAGTTTACATGTGATGATATTCTGATAATCGTGACGCATTTACCTTGATTCTCTCAAACTCTCTTTTTTCCTGTCCCTCCTAGTGACTAGGGTTTGCACCTGACTGTGATTAGGGGTACAGTCAATAGATTGAAAAACAAAACATTGAGCATGGGTCTAATGTTTGGCTTATAGGAAGACAGAAGGGGTAACTGACTCCTAAAGTTTCTTAAGGGAAGAAAAGGAGATCCACAGATCAGATATGCTCTACCTGTCCTTAATTGAATTCCTTCCCACTTCCAAAGAAGTGGTCTTTCTTTTTCCCCAGCAGTTGTCTGAAATGTGTGCCCTTGATTCTTGTTCCGTGTTCTTGATCGTTCCATTCCATCAGTTCCCACCCGTGCCCCATCCACACAGTTTTGTATTCTTCCTTTTTTCTTTTCCACCATTTCTTTCCCCTCAGCCTAGTGCAGGGGTTAGCGGCCATTTTCTATAAAGGGCTAGAAGGGGTATTTTCAGCTTTCTGGGCCGTATGGTCTCAGCCCAACTTCTCAACTCTGCCTGGAACCAGAAAGCAATCATAGATGGCGCATAAAGGAATGGGTCTGACTGTGTTCCAATACTACTTTACTTACAAAAAAAGATGTCACACCAGATTTGACCTACTGTCACTTTTTGCTGCCTATTTGTCAAGGGAAATGACCAAGTTTTGCCCAAATTGCTTAAAAAGAAAATCTCTTGCCTAGATTCCTCTTTTCCTCGTAAACTGCTAATCATCCTGATTAAGATGTTTATCAGTGACTAAAGTTCTTCCATGATTGCCGTATCATTTTCTTATAAGCCATTTTCTCCATAACCCACTCATCATGGCTTCTGACTCCGACACTCTACTGACACTGTCTCTCACAGATTGTCTCTAGCCTCCCAAGTGCCTATTTTCTCTCCTAATCCTATTTGATTTCTCTGATACCTGTGCTACACTTAAACATTCTGTCCTTGAAAATCCTTCCTCACTTGCCTTTTGCAAGAGCATATTCTCTCCCTCTCTCTGTTTCCCTTTCTATTCTAGAAATATCCTCCCAGTCCCCAGTGTCTACTCCTTAAATGTTGGTTTAACTCCAGACTTCCATTCTCATCTCCTTCTATCCACTTTCTCTCTGCTGTGACTTCCATTACTGTCATTTCAACAAATTCCTGTATGCACATGATTCCTAAACATCCTCCAAGACTTCTGGCTTCTTTCCCATCAAGAGATAGGAACTTCCAGTGTCCAACTCATTGGCTATACAAGCTAATAAGTTCTCTAAGGAAAGACGAAGTGTAGCAATTATGTGCCACATAGTCCAGGGGGCAGTTCTGACTTTGGGGTGGCCTTGGGAAAAGTTCCTTAGATTCATCAAACCTTGTTTGTTTCATCAGACATAAGAAGAAGAATCCCTCACTGGGCTTTTGGAGGATTAAGTGTAATACACCCACAGTCTCTTTATTAACTATTTTACAGATACCTCACAGATATTTATATTTTTGTGATGGTATCCTTTTGATGTCCCCATTCCCTTTCCTTCATTCCCCCAAACCTAATTCGTCAGCTCATCTTTTTGATTCTCTGTCGAAAATCTTTCTCAGATTTTTCTCTTCCCATCGCTCAAGTTCTGGCCCTACTTCCAGCCTTTCCCCTCTCTCTTCTGTTCTATGTGTTGTTATTATTGACATATTTCTAAAGAAATTGTGAAGGCAGCATTTTTTTTTTCAACGTTTATTTATTTTTGGGACAGAGAGAGACAGAGCATGAACGAGGGAGGGGCAGAGAGAGAGGGAGACACAGAATCGGAAACAGGCTCCAGGCTCCGAGCCATCAGCCCAGAGCCCGACGCGGGGCTCGAACTCACGGACCGCAAGATCGTGACCTGGCTGAAGTCGGACGCTTAACCGACTGCGCCACCCAGGCGCCCCGAAGGCAGCATTTTTTGATGGCAGTAGGATTAAGGTCCAGATATTTAGGTCCATTTGCAGTATCTGAATTCAGCCTTCATCTCTACCTCCATCGTACCCTGTACATAGACCTATGCCTCCCTATCTTCTAATCATACCAAGCTACCCTTTTTCTCAAATGTGCCAAGTACGTTTAGCATCATCTGTGATTTTGACTGAATTTTGTCTTAAGCAAGAAAACTCATCTCTGTCTGTTGTAACTGATGAAATTCTATTCAGCTTTCAATACAGTTCGACCATTAGCTCTTCTATATGGCTACTTCTCCCTACCAGATTTGGAACTAAGTATTTTCTTTGGTAAATCATCACTAAAGACAGACCGTAAGTTCCACTGGGGCAGGGACTTCTTTTTTTTTTTTTTAATGTTTCAGGGTTTTGTTTAAATTCTAGTTAATTAACATACAGTATCGTTGGTTTCAGGAGTAGAATTCAGTGATTCATCACTTACATACAACACCCAGTGCTCATCACAAGTGCCCTCCTTAATACCGAGCACCCATTGAGTCCATCCCCCACCCACCTCCCCTCCAGCAACCCTCAGTTCGTTCTCTATAGTTAAGAGTCTCTTATAGTTTTCCTCCCTCTCCTTTTTTTTCTTTCCTCTATGTTCATCTGTTTTGTTTTTTAAATTCTACATGAGCGAAATCATATGGTATTTGTCTTTCTCTGACTGACTTATTTCACTTAGCATAATACACTCTAGTTCCATCCACGTCATTGCAAATGCAAGATTTCATTCTTTCCCTTTTTAGAGCTGAATAATATTCCATTGTATGTGTTTATCATATCTTCTTTATCCACTCATCAGTCGATGGACAGTTGGGCTCTTTCCATAATTTGGCTATTGTTGATAGTGCTGCTGTAAACATTGGGGTGCATGTGTCCCTTCGAATCAGTATTTCTCTATCCTTTGGACAAATACCTAGTAGTGCAATTGCTGGGTCATAGGAGACCTCTACTTTCTAGCAGCCAGGGAAGAAGCTCTTAAGTAATAGTAGGCACTCAGATGTTATTACAGCACGATTGTCCTGATAATTTAAACAGTTTAGCCCACTGGTCTTTTTTGGGTTTTTTGTTTGTTTATTTTTTGCTTTAGTGACAATAAAAATTATCAGGATTCAGAGATTCAAGGAAGATTTAAGATGCTGGTTTTGAGACTTAAGATATGTTTTCTCTGTAACCTATTTTCTCATAAGTGACAAACTACTTAAAAAGGGGAAGAAAGGGAATGAAAGGAGAGAAAATAAGTCAGTGGCCCACATGTCAGAGCCAAAAGAAGGTGAGGGCAGGAGATGGGGCTAGAGTAAACCTGTAAGAATTTAAGACCTAAGTAAAAGAAGATGAATTTTTTCAGGTTTCCTTTTTTTGTTGTTATTTGCTTGCTTGCTTGTCTGTTACCAGGAAGGATATTTACTTTAAGCTTTTTTTTTTTTTTGCTTAGGAATATGACAAATGATAAAATTACATATGGTGCTGAGAATAAGGCAGATACAAGGTATTGTGGGTTCTTGAAAGTTTTAAGGATTGAGGGGCCCTAATTTTTTTTTAAAAAATTATTTGCAAGCTTAAATATATGGTTTGTCTGCATCTTCAAACCTGTGTCTAAATGGTGTGACCAAAAGCTGATGTTTAAAACCCACCCTCTCCGGGGCGCCTGGGTGGCGCAGTCGGTTGGGTGTCCGACTTCAGCCAGGTCACGATCTCGCAGTCCGGGAGTTCGAGCCCCGCGTCGGGCTCTGGGCTGATGGCTCGGAGCCTGGAGCCTGTTTCCGATTCTGTGTCTCCCACTCTCTCTGCCCCTCCCCCGTTCATGCTCTGTCTCTCTCTGTCCCAAAAATAAATAAAAAACATTGAAAAAAAAATTTAAAAAAATAAAAAATAAAAAAAAATAAAACCCACCCTCTCCAAAAAGTCTTGCCTAATGACACAAATCTCCCCATTACCACTGCCATTTAATTATGCCCTATTATCCCCATATCTTGTGTTTACAAGATAGTATATATTAATGTATTGTTTATTTGCACTAGAACCTTATCTATGCATATATCCATGCTCCCTAGCTTGTTTCTCACTTAGAAATTAAGACCGAGGCAAATTCTGCCAGCTTTCTATATAGCTCAGGCTTACATCTAGGTAAAATATATATTAACTAAATACTCAATTCCTTCTTAAAGTTCATAATTAAAACCATAGCTTCATCATTATCAAAAGCTATTTTGAAAGCTCACCAAAAGAATAAGTTGTATTTATCATTGTTATTTTTGTCATTATTACTATTACTTGACATTTTAGAGCTTCTTAGCTTTTATATTAGATTCTAACATACAAAATATTTATTCTCTTTTATAAAACATTCACAAATTCTTGGATTCATAAGTAAAGTTATTCAAGGTTATGATAAGGTACTCCAAAGGCACTGAAAGGGGCCCTCTTCTAAGTTTTGTTTTTTTTTTATTTTTAGCTATGAGTCATTTAAAGATGCAGGATATAGGTTTACCATAGTTTTATGCACTGGCTTTTTCTTTTGTGGTTCTGAATACGAATTCAGTTGAGACTTAAAGAAACAGGAAGATATTTTGATCTGAGAGCTATACGAATTCACAAGGGAAGGAGTTTGGTTTCTTCTCTACTTTGTAATGCAAAGAAGTGCATTCCACAAAATCAGATGAAACAAGCCATTAATTTGACAGTCTCAGTCCTCATAGCCCTATTGATTCAAAAAGCTGAAAACAGTTATGGAGGCTTATTGGCTCCAATTAGGCGTCATGAAGCTTGAGGTTAGAAGAAATGAGTGTACTGGGAGGAGAATCATTCAGCAGCAGAATCCTTCTTAACATTGTATCATGAATGGGTATAAAATCTTAGTCTCCTGTTATTTTTGTACTTTTTCATTTATTGATTATCTTTATGGACCCGCTGCAGAATGTCTAGAGTCTCATTTCAAAGCTAATTGTGTCATCTTTTGGGTTACCTTCAGTGAAGAACAGATATTTGTCTTATCTTGGGAGATATTTTATGACAGTAAGCTCAAGAGCTTCCTTGAAGTCTTGTTTAGATGTTCTCAAGGAATATTTTCAATGCCTTCTATATAATTATTATGCACATGGAAATGCCGCAGGATATACTCTACTGATGGCTTCATCGATATAGACTCCATAGATATAAACTTATTTTAGCACATGCATCATGTTGCATGGAAATAACTCCTCTTGTTAGACATGTGTAACATTTTTTTTGCCCTTATCAATAAGAAGCCTAGCTAACGCTCATGACCGCCCTTAGTGCATATAAATAATATATATCCACAATATTGTTCTTTAATGTTAAGATCTTAGTAAATAGTGCCACAAAAAAGAAGAGTCAGGGAGGAAAATGGTATTCACCTTTTTAAAAACGATGTCTAACGAAGCAATAGAATGTTATTTATAGCTGCTATTATGAAAGACCAATGTTTCTTCAACTATTCCTTTCAGAATATCCATTTTTGTCCGTGTTTTACCTTAGTGGTAGAAAAGTGATTTTTCCTCTAAACGATCACAATGTATATATATCTCAAGATAACTTTTCATATGTAAGCAAATGACAGGAAGAGGTGTGGGGATGCTGATGAGGAAACACTTGACTGCTAGAATCAATTATCAGTTATAAAATCCTTGCTTATCATTCATTAACAAATCCTAAGCTGAAAAACCTTTTGACCAGCCTGGCATTAGCCTAAATTTGGCCTTACAATGAATATAGACCCAACTGTAATAGAAGATGACTGTATTCCCAAGTATATTTAAAATAGGGAAAAAATAAGATTATTATAATAAATCTAACATCACAGCACCCAATTCATGGAGCTTAATTATGACAGTACTAAATGTGAAAATCTATTCAGCGCTAGGAACACTTTTCACATTACATTCACGCTAAAGATTGGCTGTTAAGAGCTCATTACTGGTATTTTTCTAAAGAGTGGTTTATTAAACACAGTTACCTAATAAGCATCTTTGGTCGTGCAAATTGCTGAAAACAGTAATGAGTCTGATTAGACTTCATTTCAATTACGACAGCTTGTCTAGAAAAAAATATATATACATATACATATATATTTCCTTGGTGCCTCAGAATCTGGCTACAAGACACTGGCGAGTTTAAAAAATAAAAAGCCATCTCTGTATTTCCTTTCCACGGTTCACTAATGAAGAGAGAATTGTCCAAGTCATCATCCAATTTACACACTGGAAAGCTGGACGGACAAAGTGGAGTCACAATCATGTTTGCTTAAAAACAGCAAAGGCTGTCTTGACTAATATGTCTAAATAAGGTCACCTTTAGTTTCTCTCTGGGTTTTTTTTTTTCCTTAGGAATATAAAGCTATAAATGAGGTGGAGACTTAAAAATGATTCATTCTTATTTGGCTTGTGGAGGTTATTCTTCAGATTAATAGGCTCACCTTTCAATTACATTTTATCCATGGATCTTCTGCTTAAAATCATAACAATACAGGAAGCTGTTGGACTGTGCATGCTAATTATCAGGCCGATTGTTTAAATACGTATATGGGAGGGGAAAAAATAAAAGAAACCTAGCTTTATGAACGTGCACGAATATTTCAGAAAGTGTAAAGAAATGTTCATTAGACACTAAACTTGATTTTGATATTTAAAAAAAGTGCGTTATTTAGCTGCACTGAACAGCTAACCTCCTATTAAATCATGCCTGAATATTACTGCTTAAATTGAAAGAAAAAAATTGTTAATGTAAAAAGCCTTTAAGTGATTAAGCTGTCACTGCTGTCATTCGGGTACTCTAGTAACATTTTAATGCTTCTGGGAGCTATGGCCAGGGATGAAATGCACTATTTTATGCTATATTCTCTGAATAGATTTCTTTTTTAAAGTACAATATCATTTGACACTGAACAGGATAAAATAATTTCGCGGGTAAAACAGGAAAACAATGGCTGGATGAAGAAGCATTTAAAAAACGGAGGGCATAATAAAACATCTTCACCTGAAAAACTTCACAAGTTAGCTAAGTGATCAGGTAATGGCCATGAGACGCAAGGCAAATATAAATGAATGCTCTTGTAGGCATCTGGATGCTTTCAAAAAGATTTACTTAAAAGGAGACCAGTTCAGGTATGTCATTTTAGTGAGAAAGGAATGTGCTTAGACTTATGATTCATCATTACTTTTATGAATTCTCTATTCTGTTTAAAAACAAAAAAACAATTCTGTAGAAAACACAAAAACGCTTCTAAATTAACAACTGGGGTGCTTTCTCATGTAAACCAACGGTTACAGATTTTAATTAATTGCTTTTCAAGGATTTTTTTTAACATTTCCTGGAAAATGATTCTAAAATGCGTCTCAACTATACTTCAGTTAAAAAATGATTTTATTTTTTGTATTCAACTGAGAAAATGTATTAATATGTAATAAAATTGTTATTAGATTTCCTTTTTGAAGAAGACTTTACACATGTAAACCCAGACCTCCTTGAAAGTGAATGCTCAATTAAGGAAGAGCGTTCATAGTATAATTTGGGATAAATAAAAGTTTAAGTTTTATAAATATGGAAACTTTTTGAGGCATATGACTTGGTTTAGGCCATAAATAATAAATAACTAGCTAAAGAAAACCTTAAATATGCTTAAACTTGTGATTGAAAATATGCTCTCCACGTTTGTTAAATCATTTAGCATGAACTTCAGATTCTGAGATTATTAATAGGAAAGCAGACGATTTTTAGGATAAAAGCAAGTTAAAAAATCTCTTTTCTTTCTCTGTCATTTTCCTCCTGTTTTCTCTGTATCTTCTCTGTAACTACAGACATAACACTTAAATACACACACACATACACACAGGCACCTAGATTTGATTTTTCTGGGTAGCCTACCTGTATCACCTGCAGGTTCTGGTTTTCCTCTTGTTTAGGGACATTGTGCAACTAGGATGTACACAGTTTAAAGAGGGAGCAGGAAGATTTGACTCATTTACTCTTTCAACATAAGCAACTAAAACTAGCAAATTTATTTATTTATTTTTATTTTATATAATTAAAAAATTTTTAATGTTTATTTATTATTGAGAGACAGAGACAGGCAGAGAATGAGCATGGGTGGGGGGGAGGGGGGGTTGTGGACAGAGAGAGAGGAGGAGACACAGAATCCGAAGAGGCTCCAGGCTCTGAGCTGTCAGCACAGAGCCCGATGCGGGGCTCGAACCCACAAACCGCGAGATCATGACCTGAGCCACCCAGGCACCCCTATTTTATATACTTTTTAAGTTTCATTTGAGAGAGAAAGAGAGAGAGAGAGAGAGAGAGAGAGAGAGCCAGTGGGGGAGGGGAAGAGAGAGAGGGAGAGAGACAGAATCCCAAACAGACTGCACTGTCAGCATGGAGCCCAGGTCAGGACTCCATCTCATGACCTGAGCTGAAGCCCGATGCTTAACCAATTAAGCCACCCAGGTGCCCCAAAACTAGCAAATTTGAAAATAAGTTTCTTTCATTGTGATTGAACACGGGGCATCCTATGTAAGTGACAAATCTCTAAATTCTACTCCTGAAACTAGTATCACACTACATGTTAACTAATTAGAATTTATTTTTTTATTTCATTTTTTAATGTTTATTTATTTTTGAGAGAGAGAGAGACAGAGCTCTAGTGGGGTAAGGGCAGAGAGAGAGAGGGAGACACAGAAACTGAAGCAGGATCCAGGCTCCAAGCTGTGAGCATAGAGCCCAACATGGGGCTCAAACCCATGGACCATGAAATCATGACCTGAGCCGAAGTCGGACACTTAACCTACTGAGCCACCCAGGTGCCCCCAATTAGAATTTAAATAAAAACTTGCAACGTTAAAAAAATGTTTATTTCAAATTATCTGCTAATTTAAAAATGCGACTGTTCTCTCCCTTCTTAAAATAGTAGCAAATACCGTATGTAGCTTATCCATATCTTAAGGAGGCCAATAAAATAGTTTATTATAGGTAAGAAGTATACAATTGTCATATTGATTACGTCATATAGAAGCAACATCCTTACAGGTTTTAACTCTAAGGGCAGTATTGAGAGCAAATTTATTCTTAACTGCTGTATTAGAGACAAAAGTAAGTCATATTTATTCACAACCGAAGAGAGATTGGAATTGATTGTAGAATTATAAGCAAAAGAAAGGATATGTATTTCATGTGGTTAATGTCACTGGACTAATCATTCTTTTAAGTTTATTTATTTATTCTGAGAGAGAGAGAGAGAGAGAGAGAGGCAGAGAGAGAGGAAGAGAGAGGATACCAGGCAGGCTTCGGCACCTACAGTGCATTGACTCACAGTCAGGAACCCTGAGATCATGACCTGAGCTGAAACCAAGAGTCAGAGGCTTAACTGACTGAGCCACCCAGGTGCCCCCTAGACCAGTCACTTTTAAAAATTCAGCCAAGGCCTAAAGTTTTCTGTTTTGTTTTGTTTGGGTGTAATGGCATTGTCTATCGTAACAGTAAATGAAATGAAATACTGTGTAGTTACATACTGTCAGAGGGAACACGATCAAGATAGAATCTGAAGAAACAATTTCCTTACTTATGGTCCCTCCTATTGTTAGCATTTCCCCAAGGCTAGGTTGTTGGGCACCCCCACCAGGACAGGAAATGCCACTTTCTTTGAGGATGCTGCTATCCTCTCTTCCACTTCTGTCTCATTATGTAGCATTCTTTGTTTTTACAAATGGAAGAGCCAACGGCGCTAATGACTGGACTGTCATTCACACTGCACTTTTAACAACGTTCTGTTTATCTGGAAATTAGAGCATCCTAATTATAGGTGGTGCTCAGGTTTATTTCACCAGACCATAGAATGGGGCCTCGGTGGGGAGAACGGAGACATAGGGAGAATAGTGTTATGAGCCAGAGCTCTTCACGGACCATGTTGATTGTATTCGAAAGCAGTTTATCTTCATACGTTGTCTTATATGGAAGAAACAACCCTAAACCTACCTAAACTCATTTCATATGTAGCTTTTTCCACTGCCTTCAGATCAAAGTTATTTTCTTCAGGCTGGACTAAATTATACACAGGTCCCTGGAGTGAAGGACACTGAATTAATGCACTATGTCACCCAGCCCTGACTATAGAATATTTTTATCAAAGTCCAAGACACTATTTTGCTATTGCATTAAAAATTAATGCCCAGATTGCCAAAAAGAGAAAAAATGCATAAATAACCTAAACAAATTTTGTCTGAGCTTTGCACACTGTAGAGTCACCTTAAGCAGAGTTTTTAAGGAGAACGGTTGAAGAGTTGTATGCGTATATGTAAGTAATATTCTACTTCTTTGTCTAATTACGAGAGAGCCCTCAGTCTTAAATAAGCAGTCTCAGTGGTCTATTTTGTTTTATGTAAACTGTCTTTTTAGAGTAAGGTTCCAGAGGATCACAGAAAAAGAGGATGAATACAAATTGCATCTTGCACAATGTCGTGGGGCTTGAGAGATTCTGAAATTTGTTTATGACCCATGTCAGCATGGTGTGTTGAGCAAAAGTGAATACAGTTCAGTTTAAATATAACTAAATTGAGCTCTGCATTTATATACTTGAAATAGAATACACATGTGCAAATAACTATTTAGAAATAGCCGTATGTGCGCATAATGATTAACATAACATTTTAGGATCGTGACCAAGGAAATTAACCAGCCATGTCATAATTCAAGGTTGGTACCATGCTCTGTTTGTGTTAACTGAACGTGCAAATTTATTGTATATGGCACAATGGTAACTTGAGAATCAATTGAAATCACCTCAGACTTTTAGGACAATGGTAATGTTGCCTCGGCAGAGACCTTTGTAAAAATAAAGACTCAAAACACGTAGAAAATGCACAATACTTTTGGCGTGTGGCTTTCTCTTTCTGGATCGACCATACAGGCTGGCTACTATGAATCTAGCATGGGGCTTTCAGGTTGTGTTAACCCCGTTTATCCCCGCACGCTACACAGCTCACCTGTTATTTACACACATAAGAGGGTTGATACCGCAGAACAAGGGGAGTGCTCTGTTGTGACACAGAACATACATATTCATTAGCCCGGCAGTCCCTATGGACATATGTGGTATGTCCTGATGATCTTTGTATGACAAAAAGAACTGGGGGGAAGGGTAGATGGCTGTAATGGATTGAAAACGTATATGGGGAAAGGGAAGAGACAGCATGAGCGATGAAAGGCCATAAAGGAACATCTTTAAAGGTTAACTACAAAGCACTATTTGAGCTGGTTACAAATTGTCTAAAAACATTCACAGAGGTAGAATAAACAAAGTATTTGACTTAACATGGAAAAATCAGTCCTCTTGCCTAGTAACCCTCAAACTCTTTCCCTGGCAAGAGTTGATGACACCTGACACTAAATACTAAGATTCAGAGTATGAATCATGTGTATATTTTAAATTGCATGTATATGCAGGCGCCCGGGTGGCTCAGTCAGTTAAGCGTCCAACTTCGGCTCAGGTCATAATCTTGCAGATCGTGAGTTCAAGCCCCACATCGGGCTCTCTGCTGTCAGTGCAATGCACTGTCTCTGGTTTAGAACTTCTGTCTCTGTCTCTCTCAAAGCAAACAAACAAACAAACAAACAAAACACTTAAATTGCATGTATATGCATAGCCTTGTGTTCTTGGGAATTACTTTTGGTAATACACTTTTAGATTATACACAGACTTTTCGACACTGTTCCTTTGCTTAGATTAGTACTCAAAAATTTTTACACAGAAACTTTTGTAAAACCCAGCCCTTGGGGCGGGGCAGGGAAGGGGAACCCAAATGAATGAACAAACAAAAACTCTACATTTATAATTTTAAAATATATGGATTTGATGTGAGCATGATTATATGTTTATTTGAAAACTCGGACTTGAGTTTTGGAAATGTTAGGACCTCACAGGGAAAAAAAAAATTAATTGAATTATGTTTATGATTTCCTGGGCTGCTTCAAGAGATAGGCTGTCCATCCTGATCATATATTGAATGTAAACTCAGTGGACTAAATGTGTCTTTCTTTCATCAGGGTAAGTTGCTTTGCATAAGTGCTCATGCATTCATCCTCATAAGTGTAAGCCATCCTCTTATAAACATCTTATATGTTAAAAATGATGACCTATCAGACCAACGCATAACAAGTTTCCTCCTCAGTATGAAATATTGGCAAAATGGTCATTTTTACATTTGGCCATATTTCGTTGTTATGAATAAAATGTGATATATTTTAGGGACACTGATTCAGATCATAAGCCACACACAAATTTAACTGAAGGGCGGGGTATATATCAGTCTAGTCCCAGTCATGATGCCCATAACATTGAATACCAGTTCTTACTATGTCCCAAATGATGATACGTAGAACAAGATCAGTTGCTTACGCAGATACCAGCCATGCAACGACTTTCCGTAAAGAAGTAAGAAGCGTAACTTTGGAGTAACTTAAACAGTATCTCAGAAGTTGTACTCATGACTGACTAATAGGGGAAGCTCTACAATTAAACGGAGCTTTGGTTTGTGGTATCAGAACCTATGGCATATTCAAAGGAGCATATTAGGAATGGTGGGGCTTGACATAGGGAAGACAGCGAGAAAAAGCATCAGACACATCAGAGCACAGGGGGAAACACTAAAATAAACGGCAACGTGGAAACCAGCTTTTTAAGGAACCGTTATTCATTATTCTACACTGCTGTCCTAACGATACTGAATCAACAAGAAAAATATCCATTACTTTCCTTGCGTTTTGATTAAGGGGACAGGAATGCATATAATAAACAGTGTGTAAGAATTTTCTTTTCTAAAGATACTACTTGTTTTGGGGCCTGGGTGGCTCAGTCAGTCCAGCGGCTGACTCTTGATTTCGGCTCAGGTCATGATCTTGCGAACCTGAGGTCAGGCTCCGCAACGGACTCCGTGCTGACAGCGCGGAGCCTGCTTGGGGTTCTCTCTCTCCCTCTCTGTCTGTCCCCCCCTTGTTTTCTCTCTCTCTCTCTCTCTCTCTCTCTCTCAAAATAAATAACTAAACTTAAAAAAAAATAAAGATACTATTTGTTGAAATTTTAGAACCGCATGCTTGCTAGTTTTCAAGAAAACGTACTTAAGTATAAAAGCTGAAGCTTGAAGCGTCAGAGTGAAGTCATAAATTTGGTTGTTTATGTGACCAATAGGCACCATAAAAATACCCGATGTTTTACTAGGGAGCGGGGCCACCATGACACAGGGGAGAGGGCATGCCATGTCCAAAGTGGGCAGCTGGGCCTCAGATTCAGCCAGGTAAGAATGAGATCTAGTGATACGTAAGATCATTCAGTTTGTCTTGAAATGATAGAAAATATGGAAATACAGATTCTTTTTAAAAAGTTCACTGACTTTTAAAACCCTGTGCTTGGGGGCGCCTGGGTGGCTCAGTCGGTTGAGTGGCCGACTTCGGCTCAGGTCATGATCTCGTGGTCCGGGAGTTCGAGCCCCGCGTCGGGCTCTGTGCTAACAGCTCGGAGCCTGGAGCCTGTTGCCGATTCTGTGTCTCCCTCTCTCTGACCCTCCCCCGTTCATGCTCTGTCTCTCTCTGTCTCAAAAATAAGTAAACGTTAAAAAAAATTAAAAACAAAAACAAAAACAAAAAAAACCCCTGTGCTTGGCCAAAGAAAAGACGGTTGCAGGCTGTATGCTGCCCCCAGGCAGTCAGGTGTCAGTGTCTCTACATTAGAGGTGAGGTATTGGAACTGTACTTACCAAGGACCATTTAGCCAGAAATGTGTCCGTGGTTGTTAGAAAGGATCGCCTTATGCAAATATGGTGAAATGGGAGGAGGGAGTGATTTGCTTCAAAATGTATTATCATTCGGAGTCTTGAGGTGTGAAAGTGTGATTTAAGGAGAAAAATCATTTGACAGTATTGCTGTGTAATTAGAACGTCTTATTTTGAGGCTGCAGGTTTGGAGATCATTTTTAACTGGATTAAAAACCTCTAAGTACTTTATTTCTTAGCCGTGGTCTCTACCATGTTGAGGAACATTTAAAATAAATAAAATACTAGGAAAACATTTGGAATTGAAAACATTTGAATTTCTGACACTGTTTTTGTAAGATCACGCTCTGTGTTTTGCTGAGTGTGAAAGAATTGCTATACCTTTCTTGTAGCCCACATTCCCACTGGAAAATTTCCTTTTCAGGAGCTGTCTTGAGGTTGAAGAAAAAGTGGTTTATAAATTCTAAGAGTGGTTTTACTTTTTTTCTGTCTAGTCAGTTTTGTTTTGTGTTTAATACACTTGTATTATTTTTCAAAACCAAAGGATAGTAAGAAATATTTGTATAGCAGCTCACAGCTGGAAAACATTTTCATGAATATTATTACTTTAGGTAATCTTATTAGCAATCCAGTAGGATATATGATACCATTACAGTTCACGTTTTAGAGCTGAGAAAAGTGAGTTGGATGTGCTTAAGTGACTTCACCAAGATTAGTTCAATTAAGTGATGGTTTGAGCAAAGCCAGTGGTCTGGCTCTCACACTCAGGATGCTCACCCTTCCAACAAAATTCTACAACCTTCTTTATGTTCTCTTCAGTCCCTTTCTATGCCAACCATCCAGGCAATGCCTCCAAATAAATGCTGTGTTAGGCAAAATAGTTTTCAACCCCACAGGGCACCATAGTGAGTGAAGTACCAAACTATAGCAGACACTGTCTGGATTGGGGAGTAGGTCACTTTTTACAGTTTCCTTAATCTCTAAAATCAAAGAGAATTTAGAATGCGAAGTTACAAAGAAGACAGAAAGCTGAAAAAGTTTCATTGTCTGAGAAACAGATCCCCTTGACTTAAATTCTTAGCATTGAACCACAGGCTTTATACACAGTGGGCCCTCAAGTTGTTGAGTAAATAAAATGAACAGTCCCTAAGGGCTTCTGATTTTGGTGTCCTGAAGATGAAACCAGATTAAACAGATTAAAGAGAACATACAGTTTCTGTGCTCCGCCTCTCACTTTCCCCCCGCTATTACTTTTAAATATGACATCACATTTTCAGACTGGAATTAACAGGAAATGGACTGAGGAAGATTTCAGATCATATGGGTTATACAGAGAATACCATGTACTGTTGGCCTCTTGGCTTATGAGGGCGAGGCCACAAAAGGAGAATCCTGCCGGGTCTGCTCAAAAACATTTCATTTGGTCGTCGCTCCCCCTGAAGAATCATGATAAGGAGATCCTACATGGGGCCAGTTTTCAGTACCAGGACGTTAGTAGGTGCTCTCTCTCGAAGCTCATCACTGCATACTATGCCCATATTTTTAGCCAATGAATTTGCTCCTCTCTTCCTGAAATTCGGAATGCTCTGTGTGTTAGTTCTGCTGTTCCTACCCAGGAGACGATGAATCTGTTGCATTATTAGGCAGAGGGGGCTGTAAACTGTTCTATTCGGGCTGACCCTTGGACAACTCAGGTGTCAAAAATCTGCTCATAACATTTCATTCCCTGAAAACTGATAGCCTACTGTTAACCAGAAGCCTTACCATCAACATAAACAGCCAATGCAAACATATTTTGTATGTCATATGTATTATATACTGCATTCTTACGATAAAGTAAGCTAGAGAAAAGAAAATGCTATTGAGAAAATCATGGGGCTCCTGGGTGGCTCAGTCGGCTAAGTAACTTCTGCTCAGGTCATGATCTTGTGGTTCGTGAGTTCGAGCCCTGCATCAGGCTCTGCAGTGACAGTGCAGAACCTGCTTGAGATTCTCTTTCTTCCCCTCTCTCTTCCTGCCCCTCCCCCACTTGTGCGCAGGCACACTCTCTCTCTCTCTCTCTCTCTCTCAAAATAAATGAACTTAAAAAAAAAGAAAATCATAAGAGAAAATACATCTACAGTATTGTCATGTACTTATCAAAAATATCTGCATGTAAGTGGACCCACATAATTCAAAGCTGTGTTGTTCAAGGATCAACTGTACTTTGTTATATTTACCCCAGGAGTGATTGTTTTCTAAAGAGAACATGGATAAATGTAGTATTAAATCATTTTTCAAAATGTATTTAAATAAATAATAATGAAAAGTTCAGAGGTACCATAGCCCAAAGGGTTGTAACAGGTGTAGTGATGCCGGGCAGGCCCGTGTGCGCATCGTGCCGCAATCCTAGAGCAAGCAAGCCCTCCCTGCCTGCAGGTGTTTGCCTCAGGTCCCTGCCCTTAGGACTTCAGCCAGAATTACCTTTTGGGAACCTTGTAGAGAACGGCTCTTTTAGACCCGATGAACTGCTGAGCAGCATAGGTATGTTAGGTAGGGGTGGGGGTGGGGTAGTGAGGGCCTGAGGTGACTATTTCCAGGAATGTATGCTAAAAATAGATTCCAGGGGGGCACCTGGGTGGCTCAGTCGGTTAAGCGTCCCACTTCAGCTCAGGTCATGATCTCGCGGTCTGTGAGTTCGAGCCCCGCGTCGGGCTCTGTGCTGACAGCTCGGAGCCTGGAGCCTGTTTCAGATTCTGTGTCTCCCTCTCTCTCTGACCCTCCCCCATTCATGCTCTGTCTCTCTCTGTCTCAAAAATAAATAGACGTTAAAAAAAATTAAAAAAAAATAGATCCCAGGGGCTTAGTCTTTTATTTCCGATTTCCTCCCATCCTGAAAGTTGTTTTTATATCCTGCGTTTTCTCTGCATAACCGTTTCCTTATCATTTTGAAGCTATGACAGAGCTTTGAAGGGTGTCGCACTTGTTTTGTCTCAACAGAGTTCAAGAACAAAATGGAGCGAGTAAAGCAGTGAGGCAGCACTGTTTAGCAATTAAGCCTAAGTTATAAAGTGGTCAGGAATGATAAGAATGGGAAATGTTATCCAAACTGTCCAGTGTTATGGGAAATATAGGCTTGTTCATTGATATATACAGAGATTCCTCTTATAACAATAAAATAACAAAACGCTCGGGCTTTTTACAGTAGTATCAATCATTCTTGTGTAATACTTATGTTAAAGTATCTTAAAAGCAATTTTCTTTAAATTACATATTTTAAAAACAAACACGTTGCCTCGTGAAACTTGCCAGCCGTGGTAAGAATTTTCTGATCCTTTCAAAAACAAAAGCTGATGTTTTGGAACAACTCGTCAATTGTGTTGAAGAACTATTCTTTTTTTTCTACTTTCCTTTGTTTCCTGAATTTTTATGGTACCTAGTTAATAAGCTATTTCTAAACAGCAGTGGAAGTTCTTCTTCTGGAGTCATGTTTCTAACAATGGTGAAATAGTATTGTTTCTGAGCTTTTTCTCTTCATGTTCCAAAGAGAAACCATCTGAAAGCTGTTTTTAAAGCCCATCTTATTATTTGGGTGCCAAGTTAAGTGACATACACGTGCTGCTTCCTACTCACGGACAACGGCAATACAATCAAATGGGGCATGCTTTTTTGCTCAAAGAACATTTGGCTCTACAGTTTGCTTCTATTTCACATCAGAAACATCACCGTCGATAAACAGAACAATAATAACAGCAACACAAACAGGCTTGGCTCGCCTTCCAATTATTATTAAAATTCAAGAAACTGATGAAAAAGTTCTTTGTGCTCCCAAGGCCAGGACAGTCTCCTGAACGCTGGCTTCTTCAGCTGCCACTAAGAACTAGCTCATGGTTAACTATGAACTTACACTTTCAGGTAATATTAATGATTTTAAAACACAGGGTAAGTACTCATGTTCCAAGGGATGTGATGTGAATGATTCTGATCCCTTAAGGTTATTTCATCAAAGCTCACTCTTGCCTTTTGCAGCCCTGCTAAGGTTACTGTCCTTTAGTATGCATCAATAGATAAACTTTCAATCATCTTGGAAAGCACATCCAAAAATAGCATGAGAATCAAAAGGCAATGGTATATCCGGTAATTGTCCCAAATAAATAATTTTGATAGGATTTTTTTTAATTTCGGATGAAACAGAAACCTTAGGAAATGTATTCGTTTTGCTAGAGTTAAACTCTGCAGACGTACCCAGTGAAAATGACCAACCTACTTTATTTCAACTTGATATTCCTTTCTTTTACAGTGATCATAACTTACTAAAATCATTTTTGCACATTTTGAATAAATGAATCATTTACAAGAAAAAAATGTAAGCCAATAAGGTGGAAGGATGCCCTGTTTTGTTTTTTAAATAATGATTCTAAATCTAGAGCATTTCATTGTTTTTAATGGGCTTTTATCATGTATGTTGACTAATGCCAACAATGGCTGAGCTCAGCTAACTGAAAGGAACCCATGCCTTACAGCACACGTGCATGTGTGTGCACGTGCATGTGTGTGTGATGTTGTGTTTGTGGTAAATTCCATTTCCCATGACTCCCAAAATATTTTCGGAGACCTCCTCTCAAGACATTTATTCACGTTTCTTCTGTATCAATCTAATCAAATTTCTACTCATGGCACATGTGCCTTCTTATTTTCTCAACTCTGTATTTGATAATCTCTTAAAGAAAAAACCCTAATAGAAATTCCCTGGAAATAATTTACAGGACTAATGAATTTGTAGGTCTTTTAGACAGTTCTACATTACAGTCACATTAATATTCTTTCCTTTTTTATAAGGCTTGAAGTAAATCCCATGACACTAGAAGAATTTAGATACTGATTACTTGCGATTGGTTCCTGGTGATTTGCTCTTAATAATTTCCAGTTGAATTTAATGAAAGTATGATTCCTGAAATGCTGCTTCATTAAAATTGCATCTTTTCCCCTTTAAGTGTGGTTTCGGTCATTTCACCCATTCTGCGATGTGTTTTCCTGCCCGCCCCCCCCCCACGCCCGTTAAAAAGAAATGATTGAGAAAGCAGAGACAATTAAGAATATCACTTCAGTCCCTCCTAGAACTCACCCCCAGAGTTTCTCCAACTGAAATGATGCAAGCTGTACTTCATCAGGATTTCACAATCTTTTCCCCACTGATATTTTTCATAGAGTTTTAAAAGAGAAACACAGGAAGATTTGGGAGGAGTAAGGGAAAGGAAAGTGAAGAAAGAATCTGTTGCATCTGCAGGAGAAGTAGAAGGTCTTTTGTATTTTTATTTAAAAAAAAAAAAAAGCGAGAGCTTGATTAAGTTATACCGTGCAGCATTCAGACTTAATTTAACTGAGATGGTGATTTGCAAATGAATATCTACATGGATCCTTTTTAAAAATCCAAATGCAAATGAGTACAACTGCAGTAAAATATATTTGCAAATGAATCCTGTTGCTTTATTCATTTATTGTGTAATTACTGCAATCCTTCCCACCTTGTTTTCAGTATTTCTTAATCATTAAGTCGGAAGCATGACAGCAGTGCCAGCCCTGGCATGATTCTCTTTGACTAAAACCTTGTAAATTAACACAATTAGCACAGCATCATCCTGCTAATTAACTTCCAGTGTCTGGTGCAGTGGTTTTGCAAACAAGGAAGAGGGAGTCAGAAGGGAATCAACATGCCATTCTGTTACCAAACTCTGTGCTGTGTTCAGTTTAGCTCAGCAAGTCAAAGCTGGCCATGTCAGAAGCCAGAGTCAGGGAATGAAGAGCTAAAGGGGTTGGAGAAGGAAGGCAGAAGGGGGTTGGAGCTGTCAAAATAGACTGCAGTAATTCAGAAGGGAGCTGATGCCACAGATGCTTCACTTAGACCAGGCCTCCTCTTTATCCAGGAATCTCTGCCAGAGGGCATAAGACAGTTCACAAAATTCACTTTGGGTAACACAAAGGAGATGAAGGAGGCCTACTTAATGTAGCTGGCCCAGAATAGGAAGTGTTGGAACCGAGCAGAGATTGGAATGGGGTGAGCCAGCCCTGGGAAACAAAACAGGGTTCTGGTGCTCTCCTGTAACCAAGTCTATGTGAATCCCCGAGGGTACGTTATAAATCCCTTTGGGTGCGGGTTCCCTAATCTGTGAAATAAGGTCATTTCTAAGGTCTCTTTAAACTGTGAAATTCAAGTGATTCTCTGATTCTGAGCAAATACTCTTGCTTTACAGTTTGCTACTTAAGTCACCTTGCTTCAGTTAGTAATCTAGCAGGTGATAGAATTACCCATAGCATCTCATTATCTGGCTGCACTCTTTGAGTTTATGCCACACACTGCTTCCCACAGAAATGTAGAGAGAATCCAGATTCTCTCCCTGTTCTCTATTCTTATAAGAAACAGGTCCCTTTCACCTGTTTCCTTCCTCCCTCCCTCCCTTCCTCTCTTCCTCCCTCCCCCTTCTCTCTCTCTCCACACACAAACACACATAATAGGTATATGCATATATAGGTATATGTGCGTGGACATATATGTGTGTGTGTATATATATGCATATATATATATGTAGGATATATATATATTTGTAGGTATTTGTACGTGTGTGTGGATATATATGTGCATATGTATCCTCCCCTCTTAGCACTGGGAGACTGTAAAGCAGAGGGAAGGATTATAGGAGAAGGAGGGAGAATGCCAGCTGGAAGACCGACAGACAAGTGATGCTTGTTTTTTTTTCCAGAGACTCAACAACAGAACTGAGAGGCAGAAAGGAGCCAGTTGTAATTCATACCGAGTTGTAGGCTTTGTGCGATGAAAGCGATGGAGCGCTGCCTGGGAGATTGCTTTGCTGCACTCCACGAAGCAGATTTGAAACTGTCGTGGAGCACTTTAGATGAGAGTTGGATTATGGAATGACCTGCTATGTCTGTGTCATATTGTTCTGCGCAGGGAGCATTATACTGTGCTAACTAGGTGTTCAGTGCCAAATAAGAGAGGGGTCCTAGATGTGATCTGTCAGCTGTGTCTCATTTTTAAATTGGTTAAAATATAAAACAGAAACTCTGATGTCAAGAGACGGAACAGCTAGCTATTGCACATGCTTAATAGTATCACGTGCTAGATATTGAAAAGACATGCCTATTTCATTCTAAGAACCTGTGACTGAATTCTAATTTGACAGGAAGGTGTGTGTACATATAGGTGCGTTCCTGCGTGTGGGTAGCAAGTAACTTGATAGGCTTCACAGAAGCAGATTTGCTTATTACTTAAAAGAAGAAAAAAAAAGGTCTTCTACAGAGTTCTTGTATAAATTCGGTTTACTTTTTACACAGGACTGAACTTAGGTCCATTTTATTTATTTATTAATTTTTTTGAGACAGGGAGAGACAGAGCATGAACAGGGGAGGGTCAGAGAGAGGGAGACACAGAATCTGAAACAGGCTCCAGGCTCTGAGCTGTCAGCACAGAGCCCGACGCGGGGCTCGAACTCACGGACCGCGAGATCATGACCTGAGCCGAAGTCGGCTGCCCAACCGACTGAGCCACCCAGGCGCCCCAACTTCGGTCCATTTTAAAGCGTACCTACGGTACGGATCGTAAGAGATACGATGAACTGTGAGAATTCTTTATAATGTCGATGTCGTTAGAGAGGAATAGGTAACGAAAGAAGTTGGGGGAAAGCTTTAACACTTCTGATGAGTATCTCTGTAAATTTAACGTTTCTCCCCTCCTCGCCCTTTCCTCCCCAACCCCCCCCCCCAACCCCGCAACCCTCAGGCTTGAAGATGCAGTGGACGCCGGAGCATGCCCAGTGGCCAGAACAGCACTTTGACATCACCTCAACCACTCGGTCTCCTGCCCACAAAGTTGAAGCCTACCGAGGTCATTTGCAGCGCACCTATCAGTATGCCTGGGCAAACGATGACATATCTGCTCTGACTGCCTCCAACCTGCTAAAAAAGTACGCAGAGAAGTATTCTGGCATCCTAGAAGGCCCCGTGGACCGGCCCGTACTCAGCAACTACTCGGACGCGCCCTCGGGGCTGGTGAACGGGCGGAAGAATGAAAGCGAACCCTGGCAGCCTTCCTTGAATTCGGAAGCGGTCTATCCCATGAACTGTGTCCCGGATGTCATCACGGCCAGCAAAGCCGGAGTCAGTTCGGCCCTCCCTCCGGCAGATGTCTCTGCCAGCATAGGGAGCTCTCCTGGGGTGGCCAGCAACCTGACAGAACCTAGCTACTCGAGTAGTACCTGCGGAAGCCACACCGTGCCCAGCCTTCACGCAGGGCTCCCGTCTCAGGAATACGCCCCGGGATACAACGGCTCGTATTTGCATTCGACGTACAGCAGCCAGCCGGCGCCTGCCCTGCCCTCACCTCACCCCTCCCCTTTGCATAGCTCCGGGCTCCTGCAGCCCCCCCCGCCGCCCCCCCCCGCCGCCCGCCCTGGTCCCGGGCTACAATGGGACCTCTAACCTCTCCAGTTACAGCTATCCCCCCGCCAGCTACCCGCCTCAGACTGCCGTGGGATCTGGGTACAGCCCCGGGGGCGCGCCGCCGCCTCCTTCAGCCTACCTGCCTTCAGGAATCCCTGCTCCGACCCCTCTGCCCCCCACCACTGTTCCTGGCTACACTTACCAGGGCCATGGTTTGACACCTATCGCCCCCGCGGCTCTGGCCAACAGTTCGGCGAGTTCTCTCAAAAGGAAAGCTTTCTATATGGCAGGGCAAGGAGAGATGGACTCCAGTTACGGAAATTACAGCTACGGCCAACAGAGATCTACCCAGAGCCCCATGTACAGAATGCCCGACAACAGCATTTCAAACTCGAATCGGGGGAATGGCTTTGACAGAAGTGCTGAAACATCATCCTTAGCATTTAAGCCAACGAAGCAGCTAATGTCCTCTGAACAGCAAAGGAAATTCAGCAGCCAGTCCAGTAGGGCTCTGACCCCTCCTTCCTATAGTACTGCTAAAAATTCCCTGGGATCGAGATCCAGCGAATCCTTTGGGAAGTACACGTCGCCGGTAATGAGTGAGCACGGGGACGAGCACAGGCAGCTCCTCTCTCACCCGATGCAAGGCCCTGGACTCCGTGCAGCTACCTCATCCAACCACTCTGTGGACGAGCAACTGAAGAATACCGACACGCACCTCATTGACCTGGTAACCAATGAGATTATCGCCCAAGGACCACCGGTGGACTGGAATGACATCGCTGGCCTCGACCTGGTAAAGGCCGTCATTAAAGAGGAGGTTTTATGGCCAGTGTTGAGGTCAGACGCGTTCAGTGGACTGACGGCCTCACCTCGGAGCATCCTTTTATTTGGGCCTCGGGGAACAGGCAAAACGTTACTGGGCAGATGCATAGCTAGCCAGCTGGGGGCCACGTTTTTCAAAATCGCTGGTTCTGGACTCGTTGCCAAGTGGTTAGGAGAAGCAGAAAAAATCATCCACGCGTCTTTTCTCGTGGCCAGGTGCCGCCAGCCCTCGGTGATTTTTGTCAGTGACATTGACATGCTTCTCTCCCCTCAAGTGAGTGAGGAACACAGTCCAGTCAATCGGATGAGAACGGAATTTCTGATGCAGCTGGACACTGTACTAACTTCAGCTGAGGACCAAATCGTAGTAATTTGTGCCACCAGTAAACCAGAAGAAATAGATGAATCTCTTCGGAGGTACTTCATGAAACGACTTTTAATCCCACTTCCTGACAGCACAGCGAGGCACCAGATAATAGTACAACTGCTCTCACAGCACAATTACTGTCTCAATGACAAGGAGTTTGCACTGCTCGTCCAGCGCACAGAAGGCTTTTCTGGACTAGACGTGGCTCATTTGTGTCAGGAAGCAGCGGTGGGCCCCCTCCACGCCATGCCAGCCACAGACCTTTCAGCCATCATGCCCAGCCAGTTGAGGCCCGTTACGTATCAAGACTTTGAAAATGCTTTCTGCAAGATTCAGCCTAGCATATCTCAAAAAGAGCTTGATATGTATGTTGAATGGAACAAAATGTTTGGTTGCAGTCAGTGATAACTTCTTTAAAAAAAAAATGTAATGAATGTTGGCACACACACATAAAACCTGCTACATAGGGTATAGAGCCCCTTTCCAGTAGTGTTTAAATCGCAAAGGGTACTGGGGAAGATGACGATTGCGTTGCATCTTTAGCGTCAGGGTAGATTTGGAGGAAAAACGCATCAGATGAGAGCTGCTGATTTGAAAGCCCCAGATGACAGAAAGCATCTGTTGATGCTCAGTTCAGTTCAAGCCAGACAACACTCACCAAGGAGCAAGGTGCAAGTGTGTTGATTTCAGAAGGACGTGAACCTTGTGTGTTGATTCCATTCTGCTGTTCTCGAGATTTAGTTGCTGTCAAGTGCCTGGAGTGGTGCTTTATTTTTTGTTTGCCTCACAATTACATTGGTGGCATGTGCTAATATAAAGAGCTTTAACTTCAAACATTATTGGACTAAAGAGATGAACGGTTGTGTTACGACAGAAAACCAGATTTTTGCCATTTTAAGAGCAACAGTATTCCTCAATCCTGTCTGTTCTGCAGTATTAAGCTAAGAACAGTTAAAACAGGGTAACGGTAATCTGGACCTTAATTTCTGCAGTTCATTTCTTTTAATGTTCTTGTCTGCAAAAACTCAGGAAAGCGATTGTGATTTGTACAGTACCTCAAAGGAATGTGTTGAAAGCACTATGTACTGCTGAGAGTAATGGGATAGGCTTCGATGTTACTTTATATTAAAATGTATGTTTACCTCAACAATTGGAAGATAGCAAGGAAAATTACTTTGAATGTATCCAGAAACATACTGACGTGTGATACAACTGAATATTTACGACTTAAAGTAGAAATGGAAGGATTTTTTTTAAAAAAGATTCTTTTACTAATTATGGGGAATAAACCAGAGCAGAATAGTTCTTTATGTCAAAAACTGCAAGAGTTCTTCGTACATTGCTCCTTGATAATGAAGTGAAAATGTTCTTAAAAGGTACACTGGTTAACGGAAAGCTACTTACTCAGTTTATGTTAGTACCTAGAACACTCAGCCACAAGACCTGTTTAGGACCCTGGAAGTCACAGTACCTAAAAACTAGGACTGCCTTTTACTGCATAGGGTGGTGGTGATGTTGGTTTGCAAGTTCTCTCTTAAAACTGCTGGGAATGGTGTCATTCTATTCACTAATCTAGCTTATAGGCTTGTCGTGCTGTTTGATAGAATGCAGAAGATAGCAAGCAAAAACAAAGAAATAAATACAAAATCAACCAATCAACTTTATATATATGTGTGTGTGTGTGTGTGTGTATATATATATATATATATCCACAAAGAACATCTATATCCCCTCTCCTTTTTGACTCCTCTCTTCTCAGTGCAATTTTGCTTCTCATTTTGAAATCTTCTGGGCTATAGTGCTCCCACATTCATTTCTACCTCAGTTTTGTCACATTTCTCTTGGACAGTAAAGTAGAAAATTGGAAGTGGAGACACACACACACACACACATGCATACACGCATCTATACCTTGTCAAACTCGTTACTTTGTTTTCTCCCATCTTTTCCCATAAGTCTCGTCTCCAGAAACATCAGTCTTCATGCTTGCTTCTGCCTGAGTCCACTCCCACCCCGGCATATGTGGCATTTTTCTTAATTTTCCATTCTTCTCCTGCTCCCCACCAAGTTGTTCTTTGTATCCTTTAATGCTTTATGTGCAACTTTTCATCGATAGCTAACTGATGTTCGTTCGGCAATGCCTCTGAACAGACAGTGTAGGCTGTAGCTTTCCAAAGCCGCTGCCCGTGCATAAGCAGAACAGCCTGGCTTTTTGAATGTATTTTTCCTGGGTTGTTTTTTTCCTTCCTTTTTTTTTTTTTTTTTTTTTTTTTTTAGTTGAGAGATGCAGTAACAAAACTGTTGCAAAGCACTGGCATTTTATGTATTCAAAAAGTGATGTACATTTTTTAAAAATTTAAATAAATGCAATGAGAAGCCCCAAGAAAGCTCTTTCTGTTATTGTTTTTTTTTTCCTGCAAAAATTTTGACTGATTTCATTCACGATGTCAAATTCTCTGAGACACTTAACACAGAGAAGCCTAATGAAGGACTTACATCATATTTCTGAAATTTTATGATGCTTGACCACTGCTCCCCCTTTTTTTTCTTATTTTTCATGTTGCTAAAAACTGAGCAAATGAACCAAAATTTAATTTACTCTGATATTCTATCAACTAAGACTGTGCTTACATATAAATATTCCATATTAAAAAGCAGTGCCTTTCATTAAGGATACAAAAAATAATATTTAAATACATCCTCTGCTTTTCACAAGTGAATAAATGCTATAATCGTGTTCTGGCTCTACCCTGCACATCTCTTATTGTAAGAAGATTCTAATATCCCCATTAACTTGTAGGTTCATATTGATCTCACTGACAAGTTTACTTTTGCACAGTGCTGACCTATTTTCTGTCTTTTAGACATTACGTTTCATTTCCGCCAACATGCTGTGTTCACTTGAAAGCAACTGGCAAGTTTTGACAAACCCAGTCTTATTTAGACAACTTTGGAAAATCCAATATTGACCCACATTTTTGTGGCTAGTAAGAGTTAATGCCAAATATGACTGCACTGTTGTGTTTTACACTCATTTATAAAACTGAAAATAAATTCAAGGCATACGTATTGGCTTTGAGCTTTAAGGGACTTAAAAAAATTACTTTGAGATGTGAATGGTCAAAAATCCATGTATTTAGGCAGAAGCTGAAGTCTTGTGTGAATTTCATTTAGCCTCGTGAATTCTAGGATTTGATCTCTTAGGAAATTGGGCATGCTGAAGAAATGAAGATCTGTTGGGGGAGATAAGGTGACCTTTGAGTAGCTGGTGCTCTCCTGTGATTCTTTGATTCTGCATGGCAGCATGACGAGCTCTTATATGGACTAGCCTAATAATGAGCTCTGTTCTGACCATCCCTTCTGGAGCGTGGGGTGGGGGTGGGATGCCACATCCTGAGAAATGAATGTGTACAATCAGTGGTAGTACAACTGGGTAATCGGGCTTCATACTCTCGGCCTCTTTTTGACTGCTAAGAATTTGGAGAAGGCCACTAATGAAGGTAAGGTAATGAGCCAGTCCAAATCCCTTGCCGTCTGGCCAGGGGATTTGAGCCAGTCCACTTAACAGCCCCTAATTCTCTTCTTCACAACTGCAATAACATTTCCAACAGGAACAAAAAGGAAGTGAAGGAAACTACTTCAGTAGAAGGATCAATAGAAATTCAAGAGGTAGTTCATAATGACCTTACGTGCGACACAAATGGAAATACCCTACACTCCTGGCATGCTTCTCACCAAAATATTTGGAACATTAGTGACGATATGGAAAACTTTGCTGACTGAGCTGATCAATGGAATGTGAAGGCAGTATACTTTAAGGCTATTTACTTTCACACAGAATGTTTATCTATTAGTCAGTTTGTATTCCACTCAAATGCAGATAGACGGGTATAATGTTTTCTTGTGCATTTGAAACCTATCAAGGAGAAAATAAACCATTCCACTAAAATACATAGGCCAAGCACCATCTGGGCAAGTGATAAAAGCTATCCAGAGGCTATGCTATGTAAAATAGCAAGGTCAATTTACATGGGCTGCATAGTACTTGGCTATGCAGTTTTCAGAAGAATACATCCCAAAAAGTCCAAATTAATTCCTACAATAGGTCTTTGTAAATTTACATCTATTCGTGGGTTGGAAAATACGTTTTAGAGGCATTTAGAAAGTGTATCTCTAAAAACGTGTCCAACTCCAAACAGAAAGATGCTACCAGAATCCCATTCTCATGTTTCTTAGCAAGAATTGGCTACCATGATCATTGAAACTGTATTTTGCAAAGTGAAAGGGACACAGTTTGTTGAAGTATTGAGGCCACTAAGGTAAAGTTCTAATATATATATATATATATATATATATATATGTAATTAGCGTGTATGTTTGTGTGTGTGTGTATGTGTGTGCTGTTTTCACCACCACTTATTTGAACTTTAAAACTAACATCTCTTTTACATTATTCAGAAGCAACTGGTTCCTTCCTTTTCTTCACATGTGCGGATACACATGGCCACGTGACAGTTCCGAGTGTTTTCATGTGTTTTTTTCTTTTGAAAAGTAAAACCTTCGGTTATTGAATCACTTGCCGATTTTCATATGAAGCACATTAGCAAACGTGGAGCTATTAGTATTTCAGAATTCAAAACCA